>NC_069500.1:50081581-50381581 GCF_027579735.1 Bombina bombina
TAAGATCGTGATCCAATATGTATGTTATGTGTAATAAATTACTTTTGTCTATAATCAACATTTCCCTGTGTCCTTCTTGGGGTGTTGTGATAAGCCTGCTTTTCGCCGCTTCATTTGTATATGTCATACCTTACGTTTTTGCTATAACCTTATTTACAAACATGTGAAAGCTTTATCTCTGCACTGGCCACTCTTTTTGTGTTTTATTTAGTATGTTTGTGTCTATGTGTGGGTATTCGTTTTTATGTGCATTCTTATGATCTTCTTGTGTGAGCACTATTTCTTGCCATTTTTTCTTTATAGCATTTGTTTATATGGGTTGCCTTGGTTACCCAATAGCGCTTGCTGTGTACATTCTATGTGTCTTACACTGTCTGCTTGCCGTTATTTTTAAGGCATACTGTGTGCTTTTAAATTGTGTTTATTGTCTGTTATAAATTCCATACCCCACTGTATATTATTTACATTGTCATACTCTCCACAATTTACATATTTGTCTATTTCTCCCAATTGTGTGAGTATCTCAAGTTGCTCGTGATTGGCCTATTCTGATCTTTGATCATGTCTGCCCAAAGATAAACATTCAAAAATTACCTACACATAACATAGATTATTTACATACATGCTCTTAGCATATAGTTACACATTCAAATTTTGCTATCTGCATATCATATATATTAAAATTATCCTCTTAGTACTGGTTTTTTATCACCTTCTCTTATGTTATTGTATTTTGTGTATAGTTTTCTAAGATTCGCTCTTATGTGGGAACTCTTGAATTGTTCCCGCTACAGGTTCACTTTTCTCATAAAGTCCTGTGTGTCAGATCTATATTCTTTTGTTTCCATCCCTCTTTTAATTTGTAGCTTTGTTCCGTCTTTTATGAGTTTAGATGGTATCCATATTCTGTAGTTTTCTCTTTATTCCAATTGGCTACTGTCTGTGTAGGTTATGGGAGTAGTTGTTAGATGGTAACTTGCCTGATATGTGTCTTACCCCAAGAGTAGTGGAAGTCACTCTCGTGTCCCCCCTTACTCTAATCATAAGATTATGATTGGGGCACTACCCCCCTTGGGGTCTGTGTCCCAATCCATCCTTGATACGGTGCACAATATCTTAACGGCGTACCTTTGTTTGTGTCTCCTACCTATATCAGTGCCTTAAAGTAAGGTGTCGAGTTGAGCCCCCCTGGATGTATTGTTCCAAATCTATACATCCATTCTGCCTCTCTTCTGAGTAGGGCTTTGTTACGGTCCCCTCCTCTCTCCAGCTGGGGAATGTGATCGATTAGGATGTATCTAATGCTGGATACTTGATGTTGTTTTTGGGTGCAATGTCTGGCTACAGGTTGATCTGAATCTCCTGTGTCAAGTGCCACACGTATCGCCCGCCTATGGTTAGCCATTCTTTCGCGTAATGTTCCACTGGTCTTACCAATGTAAAATCTGGCACATGGGCAAAAGAGTAGGTAGATTACATGTGTTGTATTACACGATAAAGAATGTTTGATATGATACACTTGGTTGGTGTGCGGATGGTGGAAGGTCTTAGTAGCTATTAGGCCATTACATGTGGTACAGCCTAAGCATTTGTATGAACCTTTGATGTTAACCTTTTCTTTATTTAGATAGCATCTTTTGGGGTCTGTTTTAACCAGCAAATCTCTTAGATTCGTGGCCCTCCTATATGCAATCATTGGTGTAAGATTATGAGCAAATCTTAGTTTAGGGTCCGATTGTACCACAGGCCAGTGTTTCCTCAAGATATTACCGGCCTCAGTGGTGTTGGGTGAAAATGTAGTTGCCATTATGAGCCTGTTGGATGATTCTTTGATCTTTTCCTTGTTTATAAGGGTTTCCTGTGTGTATGGTAGTACTTCTTGTAAGATTGTTTCTATTGTATTCTTCTTGTATCCCCGTTGTATGAATTTGTCCCTCATATATTGAAGTTGGGAGACCCCTGTGGCTTTATTTGTATTGTTGCGTATTACTCGCATCATTTGTGATTTAATGATTCCTTTGAGTAAAGCTGGTGGGTGACAGCTACTTGCACATAGAATGGAGTTCCTATCGGTGGGTTTGTAATACAGTGTGGTACCTAGTGTGCCGTTTTGTATGTACACATTAAGGTCCAAAAAATGTATTTCAGTTTCACTGTGTGTTATTTTGAATCGCACCGGTGTGTCTGTACTATTGATGTATTGGAACCATTCCAGTAATGTGTGCTGTCCTCCCCTCCAAATTAAAAAGACATCATCTATATATCTTACATAGAATATTATAGATGTTATATCCTTGTTCCACAGGAATGTCTTTTCAAAGTCAGACATGTATATGTTGGCATACGATGGGGCCATATTTGACCCCATCGCCGTGCCCGATGTCTGCAGGTAGTACTGAGTCTCAAAGCGAAAATAGTTATGTGTAAGACAAAATTGCATGAGTGTCATGAGGTATTCAATTGGGGGTCCCTCATATTCTGTGTCTTCAATGAGGTGGTTCCTAACCGCTGTTAGTCCTTTGTCATGAGGGATGATGGTGTAGAGACTGTTGACATCCAGGGTGACCAGGATGTCCCCAGTCTCCACAGTAACATCCCTCAATCTGCGTATGAGATCATTTGTGTCAGCGATATAAGACGTGATTTTTTTCACTGTTGGTTGCAGCAGTATGTCAAGTAGTTGTGCTACTGGCTGCGTCATGGATTGTACCGCTGACACAATTGGTCGCCCTGGTGGTCTTTGCATGGTTTTGTGGATTTTGGGCGTAGTATACAATATCGGGACTTTTGGATGTTTAGTAGTACAAAATTCATATAAGTTTTCATTGAGGTATCCCTGCTGAAATCCAAGTGTTAGAACTTGGTCAAGCTCTTGTTTATATTTACCCGTGGGGTCCCTTGTTAATGTGGTATATGTTTCAACATCACCTAACTGTTGCAGGATGTCCTCTCTATAGTCTGAATAGTTCAAAAGGACAATTGCCCCGCCCTTATCAGCGGGGCGGACAACCAGTGAGTGATCATCCTGCAAAGTTTTGATGGCTTGTCTTTCCTCTTGTGTTAAGTTGTGTGTTCATTTTTTGTTGACCCTTTCTGATTCAAGGTCTTGTGTAGTGAGTCTTATGTAGGTCTTTGTTGACACACTATTACTGTGCGGTTCGAATGTGCTTGCCTTTTTGCATTTATCTAATAAGGACATTTCTGTGTCTCGTGTGGGGGTGTCTTGGCGTCTGACGGGTACAATTTGCAACAATAGACACAAGTGGGGCAGAATCGTCCGAAACAGATACCAATATCTCACACACGACCCCTATGTCACCAGGAACATATACACCTCAAACAACACGTGGGGACACATATGTACACAGGGCACACTCCACCCCAGAACGCCATTTTTTAGGGGTGACCACCAGGTCACGGGGAGGAGGAGGAGACAGAGGCCACACATCAGGAGGGCGGGGAGGAAGATACAGGCCAGCACGCCGCAGCAGAATGAGGACATAGTAGTCAATCTTAGCGAACATACATTTACAACAGCAGAGAGACAAGTCCTCAACAAAGGCCTAACATTTGTGCCAAGTCATAGCACACCAGAACTAGAACTCAAAATAGACATGTATAAACATAATAGGGTTCTAAAAATTAAGGAATTCTTCCAAGACACCCCCCACGAGACACAGAAATGTCCTTATTAGATAAATGCAAAAAGGCAAGCACATTCGAACCGCACAGTAATAGTGCGTCAACAAAGACCTACATAAGACTCACTACACAAGACCTTGAATCAGAAAGGGTCAACAAAAAATGGACACACAACTTAACACAAGAGGAAAGACAAGCCATCAAAACTTTGCAGGATGATCACTCACTGGTCGTCCGCCCCGCTGATAAGGGCGGGGCAATTGTCCTTTTGAACTATTCAGACTATAGAGAGGACATCCTGCAACAGTTAGGTGATGTTGAAACATATACCACATTAACAAGGGACCCCACGGGTAAATATAAACAAGAGCTTGACCAAGTTCTAACACTTGGATTTCAGCAGGGATACCTCAATGAAAACTTATATGAATTTTGTACTACTAAACATCCAAAAGTCCCGATATTGTATACTACGCCCAAAATCCACAAAACCATGGAAAGACAACCAGGGCGACCAATTGTGTCAGCGGTACAATCCATGATGCAGCCAGTAGCACAATTACTTGACATACTGCTGCAACCAACAGTGAAAAAAATCACGTTTTATATCGCTGACACAAATGATCTCATACGCAGATTGAGGGATGTTACTGTGGAGACTGGGGACATCCTGGTCACCCTGGATGTCAACAGTCTCTACACCATCATCCCTCATGACAAAGGACTAACAGCGGTTAGGAACCACCTCATTGAAGACACAGAATATGAGGGACCCCCAATTGAATACCTCATGACACTCATGCAATTTTGTCTTACACATAACTATTTTCGCTTTGAGACTCAGTACTACCTGCAGACATCGGGCACGGCGATGGGGTCAAATATGGCCCCATCGTATGCCAACATATACATGTCTGACTTTGAAAAGACATTCCTATGGAACAAGGATATAACATCTATAATATTCTATGTAAGATATATAGATGATGTCTTTTTAATTTGCGGGGGAGGACAGCACACATTACTGGAATGGTTCCAATACATCAATAGTACAGACACACCGGTGCGATTCAAAATAACACACAGTGAAACTGAAATACATTTTTTGGACCTTAATGTGTACATACAAAACGGCACACTAGGTACCACACTGTATTACAAACCCACCGATAGGAACTCCATTCTATGTGCAAGTAGCTGTCACCCACCAGCTTTACTCAAAGGAATCATTAAATCACAAATGATGCGAGTAATACGCAACAATACAAATAAAGCCACAGGGGTCTCCCAACTTCAATATATGAGGGACAAATTCATACAACGGGGATACAAGAAGAATACAATAGAAACAATCTTACAAGAAGTACTACCATACACACAGGAAACCCTTATAAACAAGGAAAAGATCAAAGAATCATCCAACAGGCTCATAATGGCAACTACATTTTCACCCAACACCACTGAGGCCGGTAATATCTTGAGGAAACACTGGCCTGTGGTACAATCGGACCCTAAACTAAGATTTGCTCATAATCTTACACCAATGATTGCATATAGGAGGGGCACGAATCTAAGAGATTTGCTGGATAAAACAGACCCCAAAAGATGCTATCTAAATAAAGAAAAGGTTAACATCAAAGGTTCATACAAATGCTTAGGCTGTACCACATGTAATGGCCTAATAGCTACTAAGACCTTCCACCATCCGCACACCAACCAAGTGTATCATATCAAACATTCTTTATCGTGTAATACAACACATGTAATCTACCTACTCTTTTGCCCATGTGCCAGATTTTACATTGGTAAGACCAGTGGAACATTACACGAAAGAATGGCTAACCATAGGCGGGCGATACGTGTGGCACTTGACACAGGAGATTCAGATCAACCTGTAGCCAGACATTGCACCCAAAAACAACATCAAGTATCCAGCATTAGATACATCCTAATCGATCACATTCCCCAGCTGGAGAGAGGAGGGGACCGTAACAAAGCCCTACTCAGAAGAGAGGCAGAATGGATGTATAGATTTGGAACAATACATCCAGGGGGGCTCAACTCGACACCTGACTTTAAGGCACTGATATAGGTAGGAGACACAAACAAAGGTACGCCGTTAAGATATTGTGCACCGTATCAAGGATGGATTGGGACACAGACCCCAAGGGGGGTAGTGCCCCAATCATAATCTTATGATTAGAGTAAGGGGGGACACGAGAGTGACTTCCACTACTCTTGGGGTAAGACACATATCAGGCAAGTTACCATCTAACAACTACTCCCATAACCTACACAGACAGTAGCCAATTGGAATAAAGAGAAAACTACAGAATATGGATACCATCTAAACTCATAAAAGACGGAACAAAGCTACAAATTAAAAGAGGGATGGAAACAAAAGAATATAGATCTGACACACAGGACTTTATGAGAAAAGTGAACCTGTAGCGGGAACAATTCAAGAGTTCCCACATAAGAGCGAATCTTAGAAAACTATACACGAAATACAATAACATAAGAGAAGGTGATAAAAAACCAGTACTAAGAGGATAATTTTAATATATATGATATGCAGATAGCAAAATTTGAATGTGTAACTATATGCTAAGAGCATGTATGTAAATAATCTATGTTATGTGTAGGTAATTTTTGAATGTTTATCTTTGGGCAGACATGATCAAAGATCAGAATAGGCCAATCACGAGCAACTTGAGATACTCACACAATTGGGAGAAATAGACAAATATGTAAATTGTGGAGAGTATGACAATGTAAATAATATACAGTGGGGTAAGGAGTTTATAACAGACAATAAACACAATTTAAAAGCACACAGTATGCCTTAAAAATAACGGCAAGCAGACAGTGTAAGACACAAAGAATGTACACAGCAAGCGCTATTGGGTAACCAAGGCAACCCAGATAAACAAATGCTATAAAGAAAAAATGGCAAGAAATAGTGCTCACACAAGAAGATCATAAGAATGCACATAAAAACGAATACCCACACATAGACACAAACATACTAAATAAAACACAAAAAGAGTGGCCAGTGCAGAGATAAAGCTTTCACATGTTTGTAAATAAGGTTATAGCAAAAACGTAAGGTATGACATATACAAATGAAGCGGCGAAAAGCAGGCTTATCACAACACCCCAAGAAGGACACAGGGAAATGTTGATTATAGACGAAAGTTATTTATTACACATAACATACATATTGGATCACGATCTTATAATAACTAATTATAACATACACGGAGAATGTATACACCGGAAGTCATGTGACATTAGGCACTTCCGGCTGCAAATCACTGGAACGCACAGTGCGTTCCAAACACGAGTGTTTGGCGGGTTTTCTGGGACACCAAGAGGTACACAGGTTGTTGGCATTAAAATATTGGTTTGTTAATATAAATATATGTTGTGTTTCACTAGTGTGTTATGCTGATGACGAGGACAAGCTCCTCGAAAACGTTTCAATAAAAAAGAGACTTTTGCTGTTCTCACTTGAATGAAAGACCTGAGAGTGCTGTTATTTATATTGGAATTATATATATATATATATATATATATATATATATATACATACACATTATATATATATATATATATATATATATATATACACACTATATATATATATATATATATAAACATATATAAATATATATACACAAACACTAAATATATAAAAACACACTATATATATATATATATAGCAAAGCAGGAAACAGCACTCTCTGGACTTAAGTTTTAAACAGATAGTTTAATTGGTAACGTTTCGGGGAATGCTCCCCTTCATCAGACCAACAGCATACAAGTGAATCAAACATTTAAGCACACATAAACCCCTCCCCTTTGTGCAAAAAAATGCCAAAAACAGGTTGCCATGGCAACCAAACATACAGTGCAAAGTAAATAATGTACAACAAGCAACAATCACATCAAAGGGTCCCATTAGGCATCTATTTATGAATATTAAGTACCAATGATGAGTAGCAGATGGCCATCTAACCACAGCAATAGGTCAATATGTTGCATATCAGTGGATACAGTAAACACTGTATCATATAAAAGGTAATATCACAACCTACTAAATAAAGACTGCAACAGCAGATCAAAATAGCCCTCAGGTGTAAGCTACTCTGAAGCGCACCTATTGTCTTCTAACCAAGCCTATATACAAAATATACAAAATATTACACCACATTCTATCGTCAACAACACTCATGTAAATATAGCTATCACCAATCACACGGGTTTGTGTCAATATATTATTAAGTAACTGGGGACCCCATCCCATACAGTCCGGGTCATCAATGGCCCTATACAAACCCCACGGGTTAAGTTTAACTAGGTCTATGAGGCGTGTATGAGCTAAAATAGCAGAAATGCCGTTGCTGATTCCCAGCGTGTCTTACTGGTTGTATGTGTCTGACACCGGTCTAGCATTAGCGCTTACATCTAGCAGTCTCACTAGCGAGATATCAGAGTCAGTGCGCACGCGTATCAGCCTAGAGCGGCCCGCCCCTGCTGTGCCCAGCTCAATTTCTAATAGGTTGTGGAGGACAAGCCCATATCCCGGTGTAGGAAATGTTGGTATTGGGTAATAAGTGGCATCTAGGGGAAGGTAGGGACCCTGTCATCATATGAATGTGTCAGGGCAATCATACTCACAGGTACAGTGCTAAATGTTAGCCGTCCAAAAACTAAAGACCTCTATATAACCCTCAACAGACATAAGGGACCCGTGCATTATTGTGTAAAGGTTGTGACTCTGTACGTCAGTCGACTCTATAACACATAGTCATGCTGGAGACAGGATCGTTGCTGTTACAGTAGTGTAAGTGCTTAGCCACAGACAGTAGTATTTGATTGGCCCTATGGGACACGCCTTTCTCAAAATCTAGGTGGCGTATAGGTATAAAGAAAAAATATATAAAAATACAACACAGTCATAATGGGGTAGACCAAATTTCGTTTGCACCATGTACATAATATATAAATCCACGGACTGTTTGTTTCCCCAATTCAGGAGAGAACACTGGATGCGCGCAAAAAAATAAATAAATACAGTTATTGTTGGAGTGGTATAAGCGCTCAGCCACATATGGGCATGTTGATTGGCCCAGTGGGACAAGCCTTACTCAAAATCAGTGTTGCATCTAGGAATAAGTAAAATAAACATACAGATAAAAATTACTGTTAGTGTGGTGTAAGCGCTCAGCCACATATAAGCATGTTGATTGGCCCAGTGGGACAAGCTTTACTTAAAACCAGTGTTGTGTCTAGGAATAAGGAAAAAGGAAAATAAACATACAGATCACGCCCAATGTGTCACAGACCTATGCCTACTGCAATTTAGTAAAAAAAATAGACCAAATTATGTTTGCACTATGTACATAAAGTATCAAACAGACCCCCAGTCTAGATGATTCCCCCTACTCACCCCACACAGGGAATAAAACACTGGAAGGGTACACATATTAGGATATTATATGGTGTTTAACTTGCACAACAACCTCAAGTATATAAATAGAAGTCCATAATGCATCCTAGGAGGTAAACAATAAAGATTTAGAAAGTTCTATGCAGTCAGATTAAATCATAGAAAACAATGCCAGTCTATTCCCATATTCAAACCTCTGGGGTGTATAGTGTCCAGTTTGAAGATCCACTCAGCCTCCTTCTGTAGTAGACAAGTGTCCCTATACCCTCCCCGAAGCAGAGGGGGTACGTGATCAATGAGTTTGAATCTTAGATCAGCCACAGTGTGACCCTTCTCCATGAAATGTCTGGCCACCGGCTGATCACTCTTTCCTTTATCAATTGCCGTCCGAATGGCACTCCTATGGTTAGCCATCCTTTTCTTGATGTCGTCTGAGGTTTTACCTATGTAAAACAGGCCACAGCTGCAATTCAGCATGTAGACCACAAATTTTGTGGTACATGTAAGGTAATGCTTAATCTTGTAGCTTGTATTGTTGTGTGGATGTCTAAACTGCTTGCATTGCAGCATGGAGTTGCATGTAACATAGCTTGGACATTTGTAGGAACCTCTTTTGGTAATAGGTGTAACCTTGTTGTAGCTGTCAGTTGGATCAGTCTTCATTAAAATGTCTTTTAGGTTTCTTCCCCTTTTGTACCCAATCCTGGGTGGTCCAAAGCTCTGTTAAGGTAGTGATGGGTCTGTCTGAACAATATCCCATTTCTCTTTAAGAGTTACTCCCAGTGTTCTGGTGCTAGGTGTATATGCCGTGATGAAATTCATCCTCTTCTGGTGGTCTCCTTTAGTCGTCTCCATGTGCACCTGCGACCTTGCGTCCCTAATAGTGCTGCAATTGTATCCTCTTTTGTAGAATCTTGATTCCATTTCATTTAGTTGTAGCTCACGGTTCTCGTCAGATGTATTATTGCGGTAGACTCTCAGCATCTGCGCCTTGGGGATTGCCTTTATGAGTGATCTGGGATGGTAGCTAGAAGCGTGCAATAGTGTATTTCTATCAGTAGTCTTCTTGAATAAAGTTGTGCCAAGTCTGTTGTCAACTTTGTAAATTCTTAAATCAAGAAAATCCACTTCCTTGTAACTGGACACCTCTTTAAGTTGTACCTGTCCCCCTATTGAGTTCAGGGATTTGACCCACTCACCAAAAGACAAGACGTCACAAGCTTGTATACTATATGTGTTATAGAGTCGACTGACGTACAGAGTCACAACCTTTACACAATAATGCACGGGTCCCTTATGTCTGTTGAGGGTTACATAGAGGTCTTTAGTTTTTGGACCACTAACATTTAGCACTGTACCTGTGAGTATGATTGCCCTGACACATTCATATGATGACAGGGTCCCTACCTTCCCCTAGATGCCACTTATTACCCAATACCAACATTTCCTACACCGGGATATGGGCTTGTCCTCCACAACCTATTAGAAATTGAGCTGGGCACAGTAGGGGCGGGCTGCTCTAGGCTGACACGCGTGCGCACTGACTCTGATATCTCACTAGTGAGACTGCTAGATGTAAGCGCTAATGCTAGACCGGGGTCAGACACATACAACCGGTAAGACACGCTGGGAATCAGCAACGGCATTTCTGCTATTTTAGCTCATACACGCCACATAGACCTAGTTAAACTTAACCCGTGGGGTTTGTATAGGGCCATTGATGACCCAGACTGTATGGGATGGGGTCCCCAGTTACTTAATAATATATTGACACGAACCGTGTGATTATTGATAGCTATCTTTACATGAGTGTTGTTGACGATAGAATGTGGTGTAATATTTTGTATATTTTGTATATAGGCTTGGTTAGAAGACAATAGGTGCGCTTCAGAGTAGCTTACACCTGAGGGCTATTTTGATCTGCTGTTGCAGTCTTTATTTAGTAGGTTGTGATATTACCTTTTATATGATACAGTGTTTACTGTATCCACTGATATGCAACATATTGACCTATTGCTGTGGTTAGATGGCCATCTGCTACTCATCATTGGTACTTAATATTCATAAATAGATGCCTAATGGGACCCTTTGATGTGATTGTTGCTTGTTGTACATTATTTTAACCTGTTTTTGGCGTTTTTTTGCACAAAGGGGAGGGGTTTATGTGTACTTAAATGTTTGATTCACTTGTATGCTGTTGGTCTGATGAAGGGGAGCATTCCCCGAAACGTTACCAATTAAACTATCTGTTTAAAACTTAAGTCCAGAGAGTGCTGTTTCCTGCTTTGCTACATTTCATATACTCTAGCACCCTGGCCCTTGGAGAACTGTTTGTGAGAGTGCAACTGACTCTGTTTGCTTATATATATATATATATATATATATATATATATATATATATATATATATATATATATATATATATACACCCAGTATATATATATATATATATATATATATATATATATATATATATATATATACATATGCATACATGCAAGTCCTGGGGTGAACATTTTCTAAACAAAAGTCAAATTATACCCTGACCAAAAAATATTATGGCCAAAAAACAGCCTTAAACCTAGGGGGTGGGGGGGCAGCAGAATTTTGAGTGCCTGGGGCTGCACAAAACCTAAATACGCCACTGCTTGCCAATATGAAAGAAATTAATTTATCAGGTAAGTTCTTACATAAATTACCTTTTCTTACTCAAATGCTACTGATTTTATTTAATACTACATGGGAAATGTATTCTTGTAATCAGTATCATTAAAATTGTTAAAATATGACAAATATTAAATAAAAAACAAGCTGTCATTAAACATTAATATGGCCATATAAGACTATCCAGTGATGCATTTACAGCTGTTATTAAAAGGACAATTTAGTAAAAATTAAACTTTCATGATTCATATAGGGCATGTAATTTTAAACATCTTTCCAGTTTACTTTTATCATCAAATATGCTTTGTTCTCTTGGTATTCTTATTTGAAATCTAAACTTAGGTAGGCTCATATGCTAATTTCTAAGCTCTTGAAGGCCGGAATGAATTTGACAGTTTTTCACAGCTAGAGGGTGTTATTTCATGTGTGCCATAGAGATAATGTGCTCACAACCGTGGAGTTAAGTATGAGAGGGCAATGATTGGCTCAAATGCAAGTTTGTCAAACGAACTGAAATAAGGGGGCAGTCGGCAGAGGCTTAGATACAAGGCAATCACAGAGGTAAAAAGTATATTAATATAACAGTGCTGATTATGCAAAACTGGGGAATGGGTAATAAAGAGATTATCTATATTTTTAAACAATAACAATTCTAGAGTAGACTGTCCCTTAAATGTAATACAAAGTGAATGCTAATCTTTTCTTTTTGGGGGCTTTATTCCTTTTTGAAAAATGTAGAGAATGGCTGCAGATTTAAAAAAAAATTGTTTATTTTTTTGTTTATGCTTTTTTTTTTACAAACAACTTGCTACAAGAAATTTGTATATATAGAACTGTTTTCTGTTTTCTCTGAGTTTGATAGGTATTGATTAACGTTTGATGCAGACTACTGTCATAGTAATGGATTGGGATATTGATAAATGATGCTCGCTGTATTTACTGTAAGTCAATATGCTGTTTAACATATGCAGTTTAAAACACACCCTAAGGGGCCTATCTATCAAGCTCCGAATGGCTCGCCAGAAACAGCAGTTATGAAGCAGCAGTCACAAAGACCGCTGCTCTATAACCTGTCCGCCTGCTCAGAGCATCGAGACATCGCCGGAAATAAACCCGATCGAGTACGATTGGGTTGATTGACACCCCCCTGCTGGCGGCCTATTGGCCACGAGTCTGCAGGGGGCTGTTCTGATCAGCCAATAGAATGCGATCTCAATCTGATTGGCTGATTCAATCAGCCAATCAGATTTTTCCTACCTTAATTCCGATTGGCTGATAGAATCCTATCAGCCAATCGGAATTGAAGGGACGCCATCTTGGATGACGTCCCTTAAAGTAGCCTTCATTCGTTTTTAGTCCGTCGGGGAAGAAGGATGTTCTGCATCGGTGGGATGAAGATCGATTCTGAAGCAAGAAGATTGAAGACCCCGCTTGGAAGATGACATCGCCCGGATGGAAGATGATCTTCAGCGCCGCTTGGAAGATGACATCGGCCGGATGGAAGACTTCTTCAGCGCCGCTTGGAGGATCACTTCATCGGATGGAAGACTTCTTCAGCACCCCTTGGAGGATCACTTCTGGCGCTCCGGATTTCCTCTTCAGTTCCATCGGTGGCTCGGCTGAGTGAAGACGACTCAAGGTAGGATGATCTTCAGGGGATTAGTGTTAGGTTATTTTAAGGGGGGTTTGGGTTAGATTAGGGGTATGTGGGTGGTGGGTTTTAATGTTGGGGGGGTTGTATTTTTCTTTTACAGGCAAAAGAGCAGTTTTCTTTGGGGCATGCCCCACAAAAGGCCCTTTTAAGGACTGGTAAGGTAAAAGAGCTTTGAACTTTTTTAATGTAGAATAGGGTAGGGAATGTTTTTATTTTGGGGGGCTTTGTTATTTTATTAGGGGGCTTAGATTAGTTGTAATTAGCTTAAAATTGTTGTAATATTTTTTAAATGTTTGTAACTTATTTTTTTATTTTTTGTAACTTAGCTTTTTTTCTTTTTTGTACTTTAGTTAGTTTATGTAATTGTATTTAATTGTAGTTATTTGTAGTTAATTTATTTAATTAATGTAATGATAGTGTAGTGTTAGGTTTAATTGTAACTTAGGTTAGGATTTAATTTAAAGGTAATTTTGTATTTCTTTTAGCTAGGTAGTTATTAAATAGTTAATAACTATTTAATAACTATTCTAACTAGCTAAAATAAATACAAAGTTACCTGTAAAATAAATATAAATCCTAAAATAGCTACAATGTAATTATTAATTACATTGTAGCTATCTTAGGGTTTATTTTACAGGTAAGTATTTAGTTTTAAATAGGAATAATTTATTAAAGTATAGTGTAGTGTTAGGTGTAATTGTAACTTAGGTTAGTTTTTATTTTACAGGTAAATTTCTCTTTATTTTAGCTAGGTAAGCTATTAAATAGTTAATAACTATTTAATAGCTATTGTACCTAGTTAAAATAAATTGAAATTTGCCTGTAAAATAAAAATAAATCCTAAGATAGCTACAATATAATTATTATTTATATTGTAGCTATATTAGGGTTTATTTTAAAGATAAGTATTTAGTTTTAAATAGGATTCATTTAGTTAATAATAGAAATATTATTTAGATTTATTTAATTAATATTTAAGTTAGGGGGGTGTTAGGGTTAGTGTTAGACTTAGGTTTAGGGGTTAATAATTTTATTACAGTGGCGGCGGTGTAGGGGGGGGCAGGATAGGGGTTAATAAATGTATTATAGGTGGCGACGGTGTAGGGGGGCAGATTAGGGGTTAATAACTTTATTATAGAGGGCGGCGGTATAGGGGGGGCAGGATAGGGGTTACTAGGTATAATGTAGGTTGCGGCGGTGTCCGGGAGCGGCGGTTTAGGGGTTAATATGTATAGAGTAGCTTGCGGTGGGCTCCGGGAGCGGCGGTTTAGGGGGTAATATATTTATTTAGTTGCGGTGGTGTAGGGGGGGTCAGATTAGGGGTGTTTAGACTCGGGGAACATGTTAGGGTGTTAGGTGCAGACATTTCCCATAGGAATCAATGGGATGTCTAGCAGCAGCGAACTTGTACTTTCGCTATGGTCAGACTCCCATTGATTCCTATGGGATCCGCCGCCTCCAGGGCGGAACATCTGGAGTGACGTAAGAATCGTTCTGTGTCATACTGAGTCCGGCGGATCGAAGTTTACGTCACAAAATTCTACTTTTGCCGGACTCTAGCCTTTGATAGCTAAGGCAAATCAGCCTCGCGACAAATACGCTGCGGAATTCCAGTGTATTTGAGGTTGACAGCTTGATAACTACCTCCCTTTAACTCAACCATAACCATCTTTATTAGGGGTCTCAGCCCCAGTTTGTACTTATTCTCAAATGGATTTTCACAAGGGGCAAGAAAAGGAGGTGGAGAAGGAATAAAAGGAGAGAAAAAAGGCAGACCATGTGGTTATTTGCTCAGACAAGTGAAAAACAAGTACAATATTTAGATGTGGTTAATCCGTCTAGTGATATACTTACAGATACCGAAGTACATGCACTTAAATATGGATTGGGCTTTGTTCCATCCTTTCCCTTCAATTTGTTTGAAACCATCTTAGATGTAAACCGTTTTTTCTGGAATCTTACCCTTAAAAACATATTGTTTCATGATCCACAAATCGTTAAAATTTAGGATGTTACTAATAGCTATTCAGGCATTCATTTATACATCCAATATAAAGCTATTTTTGCAACTACAGCTAATACCTTTTCTTTATTTGAGTTGAAATTGGAATCTTTTTCACAAATACAATCTAAAGATTCACATGTGGGATTTACTCCTAAGTCTAACTTTTATCCCTCACATACTAGAGGGATCTTCTTGGATGAATGTCAAAAGAAAGTAGAGAATGATTTAGTAGCTTTATTTGAACAGGTTGCTAAAAAAAAGGTCAAATTTGACTCCTAGGGAAAGAAATGTGATTAAGGCACCTCAATCCTGGAAAAACTTAGTGATACCTCAAGCTGATAAAGGTGGGAATGTGGTAGTTATGAACAAGGTTGATTATGATGCTGGCTGAAGCAATTAGACAGTCGAGTGATGAAACAGCTTATACTAAGCTTATCTCCGACCCTACCTTGATTTTTTCAACATCAACTCAGAGACTTACTGGATGATGGCATAGCACATAATCTTATAGATGAAGACACCTTTAATAATTTATATGTTTCTTCCCCTGTAATTCCCATATTCCATTTATTTCCTAAAATTCATAAATAACTTGAGAATGTTAAGGGTAGGCTCATAGTAATGGGTATTGGTTCACTGTTTGAAAATGTATCTAACTGGCTAGACACATTTTTAAATCAATTAGTAGATATTTTGCCCTCTCTACTAAAAGATACAAAACATTTATTATGTTTGATTCAGGATATTGAATGGACTAATCAAGATGCTTGGCTACAGTTGACATAGTAGGTCTTTATATTGCCAAAAAACACACAAAAAGGGGACAAGCGAGTAAGCTCAACCTTTCATTATTAATACAATTTTTTAAGAAAAAATGAGGGTATGCTGCCTGGTGAGACAATATTCAAAAAACAAATATGAAGAAAAGTGGTGATACCATTATAAGGTATAACCAAAAAGACCAGGAGAGAATGCAATCACCTTAAATAAATGAAACCAATGAAATTCATATATCAAAATTTAATCAAAAAATAGCAAACAAAAGATCCTAAATAAATGTTACAAATAAACACAGAAACACACATAGAACAAACAAACAAATACATGGGCCCCTCATTCAGCTCCAAAAACAAAACCTAAGCCGGCAGTGCTGTCCAAAATGGGCAGTGGTGAAAAATTGTAGCACACACTAATATAAACAGCAACAGTTGTAAATCCACATGTAGATTAAAATGGATGAGATGAAAACATAAAGAGTGTCAATAGTGATGAATAATGATGATGGTTAATGACAATTGCAAAAGGTTAAAGCAGCACAGCAGTAATCAATGCAAGACAGTCATTAATGTAAACGAAACATAAATTGCTTAGGCCAGATTGGAGCATATTAACATATACAGCATCCCTGCAGACGTCCAGAACGCTGAAGCCAAGTGTGGGTTATCCACATGAGAGGTAGAGAGAAAGAGAGCGGGTACATAGATAATCAGACATCCATAGTATAGTGGGCAAGTTCATACCACACGCCATGTACTCCAGGTAACACTCTCACAAATGGACAAGCAAGTCACTACTCACTACTCCTTCACACTCCGGCAGTTGATACAGCGAGTTCATCTCCTAACGGAAGGGATTGCTGAGCAAAAAAGTGGGGGGATCCCACGGACAATATGCTGTGTACCGACGCGTCATCCTGCGCGTTTCACTCCGTAATTGCAGCACGGAGCTTTTTCCGGGTAATGACGTGGTGCATCATGGATTGCATCTTATTGGTAGTAGGCCGCATGTGACAGCTAACGTCATGAATCTACATCAATCCTTAAAGTGGCAATTCCATCTCAAATAGCAGTGTGGATAGAGGGATTCAATCCTTAAAGTGGCGATGTTTAACATAGAACTGCATAGAGGGTACTATAGATCATGAACATTAAAACCTACAATTTTCCATGGTTTTTCAATTACTCACCATTTCACAAAACAGACAAAACAGAACAAGACAACAACATATAACATATACATTCTATAGTACACTTACTAATAATATATACAACAATTTTATTTTATATTTTTCAAGTTTTTAAAATGTAATATTTAAAAAAACCACACAAATGAGTTTTTCAAATCTTAATTTGCCAAGAGAATATTTAATGTATATACAAAGTTCTATGTGGATCCTGTGATAGGATGCAAAATTGATAAAGATTGTTCAATACTTTAGTTTCATTAGTTCTATCATTTTTATTCAGAATACAGGTGAAGAGACATATAGGGGGTAGTTATCGTGTCAACTTTCCTGCCTTCGCCGGTTCAATACGCCCGCCTAAGCTCGCCTACCATCGCCGCAGCGGACCTGAAAAAATACGCCTAAGTTATCAATAAATCTGACAAAAATCCATGCACCAAGTACGGGGCGATGAGCAGCGGACTGTGATAGTTATCACTCATCCGATCTCGCTGCTCTTCGGCTTTTTCACAGCTTTATTGCTAGCCTGTCACTAAGCACTCACACTAAACTACACTGTTCTATCCCCTATACCGGCGCCCCCGGAGCCCCCCGCAACTCAATAAAGTTACTAACCCCTAAACCGCCGCTCCTAGACCCCGCCGCAACACTTATACATTTATTAACTCCTAAACCACCACTCCTAGACCCCGCCGCAACACTTATAAATTTATTAACCCCTAAACCGCCGCTCCCGGACACCGCTGCAACCTACATTATACCTAGTAACCCCTGTCCTGCCCCCCCTATACAGCCGCTCTCTATAATAAAGTTATTAACCCCTATCCTGCTGATCCCGCACCTCGCCGCAACTAAATAAATAGTTTAACCCCTAAACCGCCACTCCCGGACCCTGCCGCAACCTATATTAAATTTATTAACCCCTAATCTGCCCCCCCTACACCGTCGCCACCTATAATACATTTATTAACCCCTATCCTGCTCCCCACTACACTGCCGCCACTGTAATAAAATTATTGACCCCTAAATATAAGTCTAACACTAACCCTAACACCCCCCTAACTTAAATATTAATTAAATAAATCTAAATAATATTTCTATTATTAAATAAATGAATCCTATTTAAAACTAAATACTTACCTATAAAATAAACCCTAATATAGCTACAATATAAATAATAATTACATTGTAGCTATCTTAGGATTTATTTTTATTTTATAGGTAACTTTCAATTTATTTTAACTAGGTACAATAGCTATTAAATAGTTATTAACTATTTAATAGCTACCTAGCTAAAATAAAGAGAAATTACCTGTAAAATAAATCCTAACCTAAGTTACAATTACACCTAACACTACACTATACTTTAATAAATTATTCCTATTTAAAACTAAATACTTACCTGTAAAATAAACCCTAAGATAGCTACAATGTAATTAATAATTACATTGTAGCTATTGTAGGATTTATATTTATTTTACAGGTAACTTTGTATTTATTTTAGCTAGGTAGAATAGTTATTAAATAGTTATTAACTATTTAATAACTACCTAGCTAAAAGAAATACAAAATTACCTGTAAAATAAATCCTCACCTAAGTTACAATTAATGCTAACACTACACTATCATTAAATTAATTAAATAAATTAACTACAAATAACTACAATTAAATATAATTACATAAACGAACTAAAGTACAAAAAATAAAAAAGCTAAGTTACAAAAAATAAAAAACATAAGTTACAAACATTTAAAAAATATTACAACAATTTTAAGCTAATTACACCTAATCTAAGCCCCCTAATAAAATAACAAAGCCCCCCAAAATAAAAAAAATCCCTACCCTATTCTACATTAAAAAAGTTCAAAGCTCTTTTACCTTACCAGCCCTTAAAAGGGCCTTTTGTGGGGCATGCCCCAAAGAAAACTGCTCTTTTGCCTGTAAAATAAAAATACAACCCCCCCCCAACATTAAAACCCACCACCCACATACCCCTAATCTAACCCAAATCCCCCTTAAAATAACCTAACACTAATCCCCTGAAGATTATCCTACCTTGAGTCGTCTTCACTCAGCCGAGCCACCAATGGAACTGAAGAAGAGATCCGGAGCGCCAGAAGTGATCCTCCAAGGGGCGTTGAAGAAGTCTTCCATCCGATGAAGTGATCCTCCAAGCAGCACTGAAGAAGTCTTCCATCCGGGCGATGTCATCTTCCAAGCGGCGCTGAAGATCATCTTCCATCCGGGCGATGTCATCTTCCAAGCGGGGTCTTCAATCTTCTTGCTTCAGGATCCATCTTCATCCTGCCGACGTGGAACATCCTTCTTCCCAGACGGACTAATGACGAATGAAGGCTCCTTTAAGGGACGTCATCCAAGATGGCGTCCCTTCAATTCCGATTGGCTGATAGGATTCTATCAGCCAATCAGAATTAAGGTAGGAAAAATCTGATTGGCTGATTGAATCAGCCAATCAGATTGAGATCGCATTCTATTGGCTGTTCCGATCAGCCAATAGAATGCGATCTCAATCTGGAAGATGGCATCGCCCGGATGGAAGACTTCTTCAGCGCCGCTTGGAGGATCACTTCATCGGATGGAAGACTTCTTCAGCGCCCCTTGGAGGATCACTTCTGCCGCTCCGGATCTCCTCTTCAGTTCCATCGGTGGCTCGGCTGAGTGAAGACGACTCAAGGTAGGATGATCTTCAGGGGATTAGTGTTAGGTTATTTTAAGGGGGGTTTGGGTTAGATTAGGGGTATGTGGGTGGTGGGTTTTAATGTTGGGTGGGGTTGTATTTTTCTTTTACAGGCAAAAGAGCAGTTTTCTTTGGGGCATGCCCCACAAAAGGCCCTTTTAAGGGCTGGTAAGGTAAAAGAGCTTTGAACTTTTTTAATGTAGAATAGGGTAGGGATTTTTTTTTTATTTTGGGGGGCTTTGTTATTTTATTAGGGGGCTTAGATTAGGTGTAATTAGCTTAAAATTGTTGTAATATTTTTTAAATGTTTGTAACTTATGTTTTTTATTTTTTGTAACTTGGCTTTTTTTCTTTTTTGTACTTTAGTTAGTTTATGTAATTGTATTTAATTGTAGTTATTTGTAGTTAATTTATTTAATTAATTTAATGATAGTGTAGTGTTAGGTTTAATTGTAACTTAGGTTAGGATTTATTTTACAGGTAATTTCTTTTAACTAGGTAGTTATTAAATAGTTAATAACTATTTAATAACTATTCTAACTAGCTAAAATAAATACAAAGTTACCTGTAAAATAAATATAAATCCTAAAATAGCTACAATGTAATTATTAATTACATTGTAGCTATCTTAGGGTTTATTTTACAGGTAAGTATTTAGTTTTAAATAGGAATAATTTATTAAAGTATAGTGTAGTGTTAGGTGTAATTGTAACTTAGGTTAGGATTTATTTTACAGGTAATTTCTTTTAGCTAGGTAGTTATTAAATAGTTAATAACTATTTAATAACTATTCTAACTAGCTAAAATAAATACAAAGTTACCTGTAAAATAAATATAAATCCTAAAATAGCTACAATGTAATTATTAATTACATTGTAGCTATCTTAGGGTTTATTTTACAGGTAAGTATTTAGTTTTAAATAGGAATAATTTATTAAAGTATAGTGTAGTGTTAGGTGTAATTGTAACTTAGGTTAGTTTTTATTTTACAGGTAAATTTCTCTTTATTTTAGCTAGGTAAGCTATTAAATAGTTAATAACTATTTAATAGCTATTGTACCTAGTTCAAATAAATTGAAATTTGCCTGTAAAATAAAAATAAATCCTAAGATAGCTACAATATAATTATTATTTATATTGTAGCTATATTAGGGTTTATTTTAAAGGTAAGTATTTAGTTTTAAATAGGATTAATTTAGTTAATAATAGAAATATTATTTAGATTTATTTAATTAATTTTTAAGTTAGGGGGGAGTTAGGGTTAGTGTTAGACTTAGGTTTAGGGGTTAATAATTTTATTACAGTGGCGGCGGTGTAGTGGGGGGCAGGATAGGGGTTAATAAATGTATTATAAGTGGCAACGGTGTAGGGGGGGCAGATTAGGGGTTAATAACTTTATTATAGAGGGCGGCGGTATAGGGGGGGCAGGATAGGGGTTACTAGGTATAATGTAGGTTGCGGCGGTGTCCGGGAGCGGCGGTTTAGGGGTTAATATGTGTAGAGTAGCTTGCGGTGGGCTCCGGGAGTGGCGGTTTAGGGGTTAATATGTATAGAGTAGCTTGCGGTGGGCTCCGGGAGCGGCGGTTTAGGGGTTAATATGTATAATGTAGCTTGCGGTGGGCTCCGGGAGCGGCGGTTTAGGGGGTAATATATTTATTTAGTTGCGGCGGTGTAGGGGGGGCAGATTAGGGGTGTTTAGGTGCAGACATTTCCCATAGGAATCAATGGGATGTCTGGCAGCAGCGAACTTGTACTTTCGCTATGGTCAGACTCCCATTGATTCCTATGGGATCCGCCGCCTCCAGGGCGGCGGATTGAAAACCAGGTATGCTGGGCCGGAAAAGTGCCAAGCGTACCTGCTAGTCATTTGATAACTAGCAAAAGTAGTCAGATTGTGCTGCACTTGTGTGCAGAACATCTGGAGTGACGTAAGAATCGATCTGTGTCGGACTGAGTCCGGCGGATCGAAGCTTACATCACAAAATTCTACTTTTGTCGGTCTCTAGCCTTTGATAACTAAGGCGAATCAGACTCGCTACAAATACGCTGCGGAATTCCAGCGTATTTGAGGTTGACGGCTTGATAACTACCCCCCATATAGTACTGTTGTTTAAGGATAACTACATTCCCTCCTTTGTCGGCCGGTTTTATCACCAGCTCATTATGTCACATTAATTCATTTAGTGCAAGGCGTTCTTTATGGGTAAGATTGTCATTTACAATACTAGTGAGTTGAATCTGCTCAACTTCTTCAGAGACATTTTTTACAAAAGTAGCTATACTCGGTATAGTGGAGAAGGTAGGCATATGTGGACTTCTTTTTAAAACCTGTCTTGGGTTTTATCTCAGTTCTAGCACCAGTTTCTTGATCAGTAAGGAGTTGTTCAAGATTATTAATGGCTTCCCGATCTTTTTGATCAGTTAAGTCAATAGTGGTTCTAGGTGTCATAATCTTTTTGAGTGCCAATTTGCGGGCAAATAAGTGAAGATCTTTAACCACTTCAAAAGTGTCTAGACCAGCACTAGGACAAAAACTTAATCCTTTTTCCAAAAGTTTAATATGTTCTAAATTTAACTGAAATTTTGATAGATTTACAATATTACTACAAATGGAAGGGGGGTTACCAAGGAGTGAGCTAGGGTGTTCTACACTATTTAATTGTAGCGTAACCTGTTCCGTGTCATCATGTGGTACCGTATGTTGCTTGTTTGTACTCCCCCACCTCCACCTCTCCTGTCTCTTTGAGATCTTCTTGTTGTGTGTTCTCCTGCCTCCCCATCTGTTCCTACGCCTAAAGGGGGCTGTTCAGCACTAGAGGGGGATTTGTAGTAATATTGTAAATCTATCAGAATTTCAGTTAAATTTAGAACATATTAAACTTTTGGAAAAAGGATTGAGTTTTTGTCCTAGCGCCGGTCTAGACACTTTTGAAGTGGTTAAAGATCTTCACTTGTTTGCCGGCAAATTGGCACTCAAAAAGATTAACAATATCAAAAAGTAAGTCAAGAAGCATTTCTTAAATCTCATAATGAGTTACTATTCTTACTCAATGATGCAAGAAGGGAAGGTTTTATAACAGGGCAAGAATCAGGTTTTTTATACAATGACAAACCAAAAGTACCAGTCTTTTACTGGATACCTAAGTTACATAAGTCTGCAACTAAACCCCTGGGATGCCCTATTATATCAGGGATAGGGGGGCCTACATAAGGTATTAGTCAATATGGGGACTCTTTCTTGAAGCCTTTCTTATCTGAATTGAGAACATTTACTCAGGACTCAATAGATGTAATTAGAAAGTTGGATGGAATTACTGTATCTAAGAACACTCTGTTTGTCTCACTGGATGTTGAATCTTTTAATATGTTCTAAATTTAACTGAAATTCTGATAGATTTACAATATTACTACAAATCCCCCTCTAGTGCTGAACAGCCCCCTTTAGGTGTAGGAAGAGATGGGGAGGGAGGAGAACACACAACAAGAAGATCTCAAAGAGACAGGAGAGGTGGAGGTGGGGGAGTACAAACAAGCAACATACGGTACCACATGATGACACGGAACAGGCTACGCTACAATTAAATAGTGTAGAGCACCCTAGCTCACTCCTTGGTAACCCCCCTTTCATTCGTAGTAATACTGTAAATCTATCAGAATTTCAGTTAAATTTAGAACATATTAAACTTTTGGAAAAAGGATTGAGTTTTTGTCTTAGTGCCGGTCTAGACACTTTTGAAGTGGTTAAAGAGCTTCACTTGTTTGCCCGCAAATTGGCACTCAAAAAGATTATGACACCTAGAACCACTATTGACTTAACTGATCAAAAAGATCGGGAAGCCATTAATATTCTTGAACAACTTCTTACTGATCAAGAAACTGGTGTAAGAACTGAGATAAAACCCAAGACAGGTTTTAAGAAGAAGTCCACATATATGCCTACCTTCTCCACTATACCAAATATAGCTACTTTTGTGCAACATTAATGCGACATAATGAGCTGGTGATAAAACCGGCCGACAAAGGAGGGAATGCAGTTATCCTTAAACAACAGTACTATATTGAAGAGGCAAACAGACAGTTGGCTGTAGCCGAACAATATCAAAAAGTAAGTCAAGAAGCGTTTCTTAAATCTCATAATGAGTTACTATTCCTACTATTCCTACCTAGGGTCTTATAACAGGGCAAGATTTTATCATTTTTATATGTCATTTTTATACAATGACAAACCAAAAGTACCAGTCTTTTACTGGATACCTAAGTTACATAATTCTGCAACTAAACCCCCGGGACGCCCTATTATATCAGGGATAGGGGGGCCTACAGAAGGAATTAGTCAATATGTGGACTCTTTCTTGAAGCCTTTCTTATCTGAATTGAGAACATTTACTCAGGACTCAATAGATGTAATTAGAAAGTTGGATGGAATTACTGTATCTAAGAACACTCTGTTTGTCTCACTGGATGTTGAATCTTTATACTCTTCCATCCCACATGAGATAGGAATTCAAGCATGTGGAAGCTTTCTAAAAACTAGAGGTACAGATTTTGAGACACATACTAAATTTGTGATTAAGCTTTTGGATTTTGTATTAAAAAACAACATCTTTATGTTCAATGGCAAATATTGCAAACAGATTTTAGGTACTGCAATGGGGGCAACGTGTGCTCCCACCTATGCCTGCCTACACCTAGGTTTTTGGGAGAACCAGGTTGTATTTGGTGAAATGGCCACCTGGGTGGAAGCACACGTTGCCCTATGGATTAGATATGTGGATGATACCCTCATAGTTTTGGGAGGGCACTGAGTTACAGGAATTTGTTAGCATCTTGAATCAAAACAGCTTTAACATATTTCTCACATGAACAAGTAATAACTCAAGTATTAGCTTCTTAGATCTGCTCATAACTAAAAATGGTAATCAGATTCATACGGAAGTATACAGAAAACCTACTGCATCTAATAGTTTACTTTTAGGTAGTAGTCACCACCTGAAAATTTGAAAAAAGGAATTCCCTATGGCCAATTTCTTAGTTTACGTAGGGCATGCTTTGATGTGTATACCTTTAATAAACAGGCGGTTGACATGGAAGATAGGTTTTATAAGAGGGGTTATTCAAAAAGAGCAGTAAAGAGAGCTAAATTTCGAGCCTTGAGCCAAGATAGACATGACCTTTTGTATGGTCAGAGAGAACGTTCTACTGAAGAAGGTAGAATACGATTTATAACTAAATATAACTCACATTGGCATAAATTGAGAATGATTTTGCAGAAAAAATGGTACTTGCTATCCCATGATGAAGATCTCTTGGAATGTGTAGGTGAATACCCTTCAATGACAGCACGGAGAGCAAGCAACTTAAAGGACCTCTTGGTTAAGAGTGAATTTGTAAAAAATGACCCAAAAAGATTGGTTGACCAACCATGCATCAAATATAGTGGGGTGCTCTCCTTGCGGCCATTCCTTGGCTTGTTCCTCTGTCAAGAGAACTAAGACTTTTGAAACTACCATTGGAAAAAATTATTGTATTAAATCCCAAATTAATTTTTCCAGTACAGGTATTATCTATTTGTTGTCATGTGCGTGCCCTTTTTTCTATATAGGTAAAACCTATAGGGAATTTAGAACACGCATTTATGAACACTGTGATGACATTAAACATCTTAATATGGATAGTCCAATACTAGCCAGACATTTTGCCCAGTTCCATGACTCCAAGCTTGATAGTTTGGAATTCATCGGAATTGAGCAAGTAAAACAACATAGAAGAGGTGGCAATATAGATACAATCCTCCTTCAAAAGGAAACAAGGTGGATTTATAATATTAGAACTTTGTCACCTATGGGACTTAATGAAAAATTGGAGTTTGTTTTGTTTCTCCTGAAAAACTGACTTTAGTGATGCTTTGATGCATTTGTTTTCCCTGCTCTCTGTGGCTTTGGCCACCCTGAGACATCTACGTGTCTCTTCACGTGTATTATGAATAAAAATGATAGAACTAATGAAACTAAAGTATAGAACAATCTTTATCAATTTTGCATCCTATCACAGGATCCACATAGAACTTTGTATATACATTAAATATCCTCTTGGCAAATTAAGATTTGAAAAACTCATTTGTGTGTTTTTTTTTAAATATTACATTTTAAAAACTTGAAAAATATAAAATTAAAATTGTTGTTGTATATATTATTAGTAAGTATATTATAGAATGTATATGTTATATGGTGTCGTCTTGTTCTGTTTTGTCTGTTTTGTGAAATGGTGAGTAATTGAAAAACCATGGATAAATAGTAGGTTTTAATGTTCATGATCTATAGTACCCTCTATGCAGTTGTATGTTAAACATCGCCACTTTAAGGATTGAATCCCTCTATCCACACTGCTATTTGAGATAGAATTGCCACTTTAAGGATCGATGTAGATTCATGACGTTAGCTGTCACATGCCGCCTACTACCAATAAGATGCAATCCATGATGCACCACGTCATTACCAGGAAGAAGCTCTGTGCTGCAATTACGGAGTGAAACGTGCAGGAGGATGCGACGGTACGCAGCATCTTGTCCATCGGATCCCCCCACTTTATTGCTCAGCAATCCCTTCCGTCAGGAGATGAACTCGCTGTATCAACTGCCGGAGTGTGGAGGAGTAGTGAGTAGTGACTGGCTTGTCCATTTGTGAGAGTGTTACCTGGAGTACACGGCACGTGGTATGATTTTGCCCACTATACTAAGGATGTCTGATTATCTATGTACCCGCTCTCTTTCTCTCTACCTCTCATGTGGATACCCCACACTTGGCTTCAGTGTTCTGGATGTCTGCAGTGATGCTGTATATGTTAATATGCTCCAATCTGGCCTAAGCAATTAATTTTTCGTTTTACATTAATGACTGTCTTGCATTCATCACTGCTGTGCTGCTTTAACCTTTTGCAATTGTCATTAACCATCATTATTATTCATCACTATTGACACTCTTTATGTTTTCATCTCATCCATTTTCATCTACATGTGGATTTACAACTGTTGCTGTTTATATTAGTGTGTGCTACAATTTTTCACCACTGCACATTTAGACTGCACTGCCGGCTTAGGTTTTGTTTTTGGAGCTGAATGAGGGGCCCATGTGTCAGTTTGTTTGTTCTATGTGTGTTTCTGTGTTTATTTGTAACATCTAATTAGGATCTTTTGTTTGCTATTTTTTGATTAAATTTTGATATATGAATTTCATTGGTTTCATTTATTTAAGGTGATTGCATTCTCTCCTGGTCTTTTTGGTTATACCTTATAATGGTATCACCACTTTTCTTCATATTTGTTTTTTGAATTTTTTATATTGCCATAACACATGGTATACGAGCTGTGAGTAATTTTTTGGAGCATTTTACCCAGTACTCTTTAAATTTAAGAAGCTTCATACTGTGCAACAAAAATTAACAGCACTACTTCTATACAATCAGAATAAATGTAACCTAATATCTCAGCGGTGCACGAGTAAGGTATCGCCTACATACCCAAAAATTCATACAATAAAAGATACTCAGCACACCAAATAGATCAGATGAAATATAGTGACATTTAATGATACCATATATACAGATACAGCACATACACGCTACAAACAAACGCACCACACTTATTTCCCTTAGGCATCCCTAGGGGAAAGAAAAAAAGGCGTCATCTCCAAACTGCTCACAGTTCAATGCAAAAAAAGGCAAAAAAGCACAGGGGCTCAAAAAGATACTTTGTAATCCACATAAAGTGAAACATAAAGTGAAACAGTAAATGTAATTTGATTGAAGTTTGTTACAAAGTCAAATCCCCAGCTGCTATAGTGTATAATGTGATGCCATGTAGAAAGGGCACTCCTCTCCTCCTAAACTTCGCACACCATAAATTGAATGTGCATAACAGAGCACTGTTGTGGTTAAATACTCCCCATCATAGGGTATGCGATATGTCCATATCTGAAATAACAGCATCCCAGCACTGCACAATAGCCTCTGTAACAACTTGTGTGGATATAGTCTATAGTTTAAAGCTGGTAGCGAGAGTGTCAGCTACGGTATATAACCCACAATTAAGAGCCTTAAATTGCCATTTAGGTGTCATGGCCCATAAAGAAAGATAGGAGAGGCAGGTTATTCCAGCTATCAAATGACAATATGTCAGAACAAGAGATAACTATTAAGCCTCATCAAGAGGAACTTGTGAATATTTCCAGTAAGAAACTTGATGATGATGTCTTCCAGATTTTACAAAACGGTTTATCTTTTATTCCATCTAGTAAAACCTATATTTTTTTAAATTGAGCATGACCTGCAAAGGTTTTACAGGCAATTACGTCTGAAAAGTTTCTTTATAAATAGTCCACTACAAACAAAATAGGATACAATGGAAGATTCTCCTTTTCAATTTCATTTGAGAGGTCTTAAGCCCAAAAGTAAATTTAATCTCCCTCCCACTTATTCCTCTGTAGAGGCATTTATTACTCTAGTCAAGAGGGATTTTTAAAAAACGAGGAGAAAATTTAAGCATAGACAACAGCATAATTTGACATGCCACAGAGAGCACTTATTGGAGATATTCAGACAGATAAAGACATAATTTTAAAACCAGCGGACAAGGGCGGTGCCCTGGTTATCATGGACAGGGATAAGTACAGAATGGAAATACTACATCAACAACAAGATGAGGAAAATTATAAGGTGATACCCTTTGATCTCACTAAAAAAAAATAAAAAAAAAATATGGCAACAGTAGAATTAACAAAGGAAAGGGATTCCTAATTAAATCACACCCCGTAATCCCGGTATTCTACTTACTGCCTAAAATTCATAAAAATCTAAGAGCTCCACCTGGGCATCCAATAGTGGCTGGGACAGATTCAGTTTTTCAATCTACAACAGTATACTAGTCACCATGGATATTTCCAGTCAGAACTCTTGTATACCACATAAACTGGGCATCTCGAGGTGTCTTCTATTACATTGAGAAAGTAGGATTATATACACCCTCTGAACGAGGATTGATCAAAGATCTGTTGGAGATCATCCTGTATGAGAACTATTTTATGTTTGAGGATACGTTCTATGTCCTGGGTCACCGCCATGGACTATAATGTTGCTCCCACATATGCAAATCTATTTGTAGGACGATTTCAGGAGCAGACTGTCTATATGGAGGATATGTACAGAGACTGTGTACTATGTTGGTACAGATATATTGATGACATATTATTCGTATGGACAGGAGATTTTGTTTCCTTGAACTCCTTTGTGAACAGTTTAAATCTCAAAACCGACTTTCTTAAATTCACTATGGAGTACAATACAGAGAATGTTAACTTTTTGGACACAATGGTCATAAAAGAGGAGACACACTAGAGTGTGATATATTTAGTAAAGCTACAGACAGGAACAACTTATTGACATTTGATAACTTTCATCCGCCAGCAATGATCAAAAGCCTACCTTATAGCCAACTATTAAGAACTAAGCGGATCGTCACAGATCCTATGAAAGCTAAACTTAGGCTAGACCAGATGGCCAATAAATTCAAGGCCAGGGGTTACCCTGAGAACGTTGTGCAAGATAATTTTGTAAGAGTACAAAAGATAGATAGACAAACCCTGTTATCTCAAAGAGAAAGAACTGACCTGAAATCTGTCCCCTTGGTCGCCCAATATGGCCTACACAGTAGAAAATTAAGATCTACGATATCAAAACAATGGTACCTATTAGAAGAGGATCCAGAAATATCTGAAGTATTCAAATATCCCTCACTTTTTTCATTTAAAAGGAATAGAAACCTCAGGGATGAATTTGTGAGGGCGGATTTGGGTTCTACAAATCCGACTCAACCCCTGCAAAAAAGGGTTCCTTCCCATATTATAATTGCATACAATGCAATTCCCTTATTGAAAGTTATTATGTTACACATCCCCATACTGGATGCAAGATTGGGATTAAGAATACATATACTTGTAACTCAAGTTAAGTAATGTACGTCATTAAATACCCATGTGGGCTGGCATAACCCATGTGGGCTGGTGTATGTGAGTAAGACCACACAGAGTGTTAGGGATCATATCAGACAACACAAGGCAGCCATAAACAATGAAGATATAGATGCTTTATGACCCATTCACATAATAAGAGTCAACTTAGGTTTCAAATTGTTGATGATGCTCCGCCTCCTAGAAGAGGGGGGGGGTAGGCAAAAAACTCTCTTCAGAAAGGAAGCCAAATGGATAAGGAGACTCGACACCCTAGTACCCAGGTGGCTGAATAGAGATATTCCCTGGGGGGGATTTTTATAGTTTTTTTTTTTGTGCTCTAAAAAGAGGTTATTTTCCTAAAAAAAAGGTTTCCTCTTAGAGTATGATTGCTATCGTAATTCCTTTGGGTTGTAGTAAGTTGATGGTGCTCCATATCTTAAATTATCCTTGTGGTTAATATAACGGATTGGGTAACCGCATTAAGGAATAGGAGGTATAGGTATCTTTGTTTACATAAACAAATATGAGGCCAGCAGAGACATTTTCAACTCATGCTCACTCTGTATATAGATACATTTTAGAAATTCCCCTATGTGTACATAAAGTGTATTCAAATAGTGTTCACTGAGTATAGGTTATAGTATTGTGCGGATGGTTTGCACATATGAAAGGTGTGTCTTTTTCTATCCAATCAAATAGCGCATATAAACTATATGAGGAGGTGGACACTGTTACATAGTATACTCCTTGAAAAAGGGTAGAGCCCCAAAACGTGCATCGGAGTCTGTTACTGAGGCGGTCATCCCAAGCTTCCCATGTTTACGGGTCTTCTTACCGGGATTTCTCCTATATCCAGACGGCTGAACCTGCCTATGGAGTGGATCAATAGTGTATAGCCTCACACTCACAGAGCATACGGGACTTTATGGTAACTTTCCAACTTAAGGAAGTAGACTGACCTGTTCAGAGAATAAGCAGAAGGAAATGCAAGTAAACCCCCTTCTTTCTTATGGGCCATGGCACCTAAATGACAATTTAAGGCCCTTAAAGGGACACTGAACTAATTTTTTTTCTTTTGTGATTCAGATAGAGCATGCAATTTTAAGAAACTTTCTAATTTACTCCTATTATCAAATTTTCTTAATTCTCTAGGTATGTTTATTTGAAAAGCAAGAATGTAAGTTTAGATGCCGGCCTATTTTTGGTGAACAACCTGGGTTGTCCTTGCTGATTGGACAACACCAATAAACAAGTGCTGTCCATTATACTGAACCAAAAATTTGCTTGCTCCTTAGCTTAGATGCCTTCTTTTTCAGATAAAGATAGCAAGATAATGAAGAAAATATGATAATAGAAGTAAATTAGAAAGCTGCTAAAAATTGTATGCTCTATCTGAATCATGAAAGAAAACATTTGGGTTCAGTGTCCCTTTAAGGGATGATCATATAATGTAGCTGGCACTCTCGCTACCAGCTTTAAACTATACACCATATCCACATGAATTGTTACAGAGGCTATTGTGCAGTGCTGGGACGCTGTTATTTCAGATACGGACATATCGTATACCCTATGATGGGGAGTATTTAACCACAACAGTGCTCTGCTATGCACATTCAATTTATGGTGTGCAAGGTTCAGGAGGAGAGGAGTGCCCTTTCTACATGGCATCACATTAGACACTATAGCAGCTGGGGATTCGACTTTGTAACAAACTTCAATAAATTGTGTTTACTGTTTCACTTTATGTGGATTACAAAGTATCTTTTTGAGCCCCTGTGCTTTTTTTGCCTTTTTTGCATTGAACTGTGAGCAATTTGTAGATGATGCCTTTTTTCTTTTCCCTAGGGACACCTAAGGAAAATATGTGTGGTGCGTTTGTTTGTATCATGTATGTGCTGTATACAGGTCTGAATGAGGATGGGCTGGGTACCTTTCACAGTATTCCCATATCTGTATATATGGTATCATTAAATATCACTATATTTCATCTGATATATTTGGTGTGCTCAGTATCTTTTATTGTATAACTATTTGGAATTTAATTCATGTTTCTATCTCCAGAAGCATGGGAAAGCTATGGGGGCCAAGTTTGCCCCTTTGTATTCTAACCTTTTTATGGGTTGGTGGGACATGTCCCAGGTTTCTGGAGATGGTAATCCATATAGAGATCATATTAGGATGTATAAAATATATATTGATGATCTCATTTTTGTTTGGTCATGGTCTACAGATGAGGCTATTCAATTTCTTGATTTCCTAATCCAAAATGAGTGTGGCTTGCAATTTACCTACATACTAAGATGTGATATCATATTTGGATCTACAGTTAAAGGGTGATGTTGATTCAGATTTGATTACCTCTGACCCTTTTAGGAAACCAATATCCTCAAATACATTGCTACATGCTAAACGCTCACACCCTCACGGTATAGCTAAGGGTCCGTTTATTCGTATTAAACATATTTGTACAGACTTTACAGTTTTTATGAAGGGAAGTAATAAGTTAAAATTGCGTCTTCATCAGAGAGGCTATCCTAATCATATAATAGAAAAAGCATTTAATGAAGTTAGAGACTTGGAGAGAGAATCCCTCCTCCCAACCAATAAACATAAAACTAACTCTCAGGAGAAAAAAAATAACTTTTTGTTACAACATTTTCTACACAATAGGATCAAGTATGTTATATAGCACAAAGATGATGAGTTAGTCGATACTATTAGTGAAGGATATCAATTTGTGAGTAGAAGAAATAAAACATTGGGAAATATTCTTGCTACTAGCATGACCTGGCATAAAAGTAAACATAAAAATCATTCATCCTGGTTATCATGTAAGGGTCATTATATATGTGGAGGTAGAACTTTCAAAGCCTGTTCTCATACTGTAATAAGTAAAACCTTTCAAGCACATACGACACAGAGGGTCTTTACTATAGAAACGTACTAATTGCAGAACTAAATTTGTAGTTTATTTAGCTTGGAGTCAGATGTGAAAATGACAGTAGGTATCATATCAATAAAAGCACAAAGGTGATCAGAAATAAAAACGCAATAGTAATAAATGCGATACAAAATAAAAACCAACAAAAGGATATAAACGTGAGTCAATGTTTGAATCTTCGATATAATTTCAAATCATATGTGAAAGTACAACTTTTGACTCTTTGTGTATTCCAATGAACCTTAAAGAAAAAGCTTGTATAGTGTAATACTTTCAGACCCAGTTGGTAAACATAAGTGAAAGATCTGTACTCTCACTTTAAAAAGCTACTATAAGCTCATGTTTATTTCAGTCCTGATTCACAACGCTGTCAGGATCAGCAAACCAAGCAGCTGGAGATCTGATGTATATCTATATAAAAGAAATTGGAAGAGCGGTAGAATAGTGTGATACCGTAAACACACAGTATAGGGGTACGTGGTAAAGATATATACTCATACTTTTTAGAGCTGACACTCAGCTCAGATTAAATTGCAATCACGGTATAAGCCACTGAGTCAGCTATGCAGCAACACAGGAACACTTGGTAAACTCGTTTTTATTAAATATTTGCTACTTTACTATGTGTTACTGTGTTGCTGCATAGCTGACTCGGGAGCTTATACCGAGATTGGTTTGCTCTATAAAATGTGAGTACGGATCTTTCACCAACTGGGTCTGAAAGTATTACACTATACAAGCTTTCTCTTTAAGGTTCATTGGAATACACAAAGAGGCATATTTATCAAAGTGCGAGTGGACATGATATGATGTAGTGTCTCATGTCCGCTGCACATCGATAAATGCTGACAGCATTTAACATTGCACAAACAGTTCACCAGAACTGCTTGTGCAATACTGCCCCCTGCAGATTCACAGCCAATCGGACGCTAGCAGGGGGTGTCAATCAACCCGATCGTATTCGATCGGGTTGATTTCTGTCCATGCGCTGTTATTACTAAATTGAGCTCAAATATTGCTTTTGTGGATGTAATATTTTGCCCTCAACTGTTCATTAAAGGGACACTGAACCCAGATTTTTTCTTTCACGATTCAGATTGAGCATGAAATTTTAAGCAACTTTCTAATTTACTCCTATTATAAAATTTACTTCATTCTCTTGGTATCTTTATTTGAAATGCAAGAATGTAAGTTTAGATGAAATAAATTCACCCACCAATAAAAAGGTGCTTTCCATGGTCCTAAACCAAAAAAAAAATAGCTTAAATGCCTTCCTTTTCAAATAAAGAAAGCAAGAGAACGAAGAAAAATTGATAATAGGTGTAAATTAGAAAGTTGCTTAAAATTGCATGCTCTATCTGAATCGCGAAAGAAAAAAAAATTGGGTTCAGTGTCCCTTTAAGCATTTTCCACTCACCTTGGTAGCTAATTTATACATATTTTTTTGTGAATTGTATTTAACCAATGAGAGGAATGATCTAAAGTTAGGAACATTTTTATATTATCCTGTATAATTATCAGTAAGAGAACATTTAAACAAGAAGAGTTGAATGATACACAATTAGTTTGCTAGGAAGGTCTTGAAAAGGTTAAAGAGTAAAGGTTTATAATCCATTTGAGGTTTGTTTCATCTGTACATTAGCCAAGAGTTAATGGCCATTAAACTGTTCTTTCCTTCTGGACATTACTGGATTGATTTAGTAAATAATAGTGACAGTGCTATATACCATTGAGGTATCAGGAAACCATTTCTGCACCTGTTACTCGCTAATCACTAAGCACAATGCCACAAAACATTTATTTTTTTCATTTAGAGAATAATTATAAGCAAAAAGAAAAAAAAAAAGTCTATAATGATTTTAATTATTGTGTCCATCAATTCCTGCTTTTTTGCTTTTTATGAGAAACAAGACAATAAAAAAAACAATTTTATTTAACTAAAAGGCAAATAATTCAACCTTATTAAAAACACGGTGGCAGAATTAGCTGCCCATAATGTTTAATGCTGAAAAAATATTTATCTTCTTATGCAAATGAAGAGAAATAACCTGAGTGCTGAAGTGTGGCAAATCTAGACAAATGCATGGCAAATTCCAAATAAGCCAAGCAGCTGTGTTAGGCAACTGATCATTCATTAGTTGGTAATTAGTGTTTTTGTTTAACAGGTAAACTCATTTAAAGACACATAAAAACTATTATGGAATGTATAAAAATATAAGAACCATTACTAGCACTCACCATACATTAGCATCCGGAGAGGAGCATTCACAATGGGGTCCATGATTCTTTGATTGTTTTTGGCCAGATTACAAGTGGTGCGGTGCACTAATTAATGCTCCCGCTTGAGCATTAACTGTGTTAGACGTTCGGCATTTTGCACTTGTTGGATTGCGTTCGTATTATGAGTTGAAAGTACCACCTATCAGCTAGCGCTACCCAGGGTGCTGAACCAAAAATGGACAGGCTCCTAAACATACATTCCTGCTTTTTCAAATAAAGATACCAAGAGAATGAAGAAAATTTGATAATAGGAGTAAATTAGAAAGTTGCTTAAAATTGCATTTGCTTTCTGAATCATGAAAGAAGAAATTTGGGTTTCATATCCCTTTAACCATTGCTCTGAGGACATGGCAATCATTCTAGGCTAAATCACTATTGAGTTGATCGCGTTTACTTTTAACTCATAATACCAGCGATAAACCACTTATAGTTCACGCCCAAACTTTAGGGCTCCACTTGTAATCCAGCCCTTAATTAGCTCTCAAGAAATAGTAGTGAGTTGAGCATGATGTATTCAAATATGATCTTAGTCATTAGTAGGGATGGGCGAATGGGTTTATATTCGAATTCGAATGTTAGAACGAATGTTATTTTAGAAATTCGATTTATATAATAGAATGTTGATAAGAACGAATATTCTTAAAAATTCAATTTTCAAATGCTATTTACAGTTTTCGAATGTCACGTTCAGATTTGAATGTCACATTCGAATTTGAATGTCACATTCGGATTAGAATGTCACATTCGAATTTGAATGTCACATTCGAATTCGAATGTTACATTTGAATGTCACATTCGAGCTCGAATATTACATTTATAAAACACAGTATTAGACTAGAAATACTATTTCAAATTCGAATGTGACATTCGAATTGGAATGTAGCATTCAAATTCAAATATTACATTTCTTAAACAGTTGTAGACTAGAAATACCATTTCAAATTTGAATGTCACATTCGAATTCGAATGTCACATTCAAATTCGAATATTACATTTCGAAATTGAATGAATACATAGCTAAACATTCTATTATTCGAACAAATATTTTCGAATTTTATTGAAAAATTCAAAAATAGAATGTTAGAATGTTATATAAACATTAAAATTCGATTCAAACGAACAAATGTATAAAAATTTGTTTTCAATTTCGAATTTTTAGAAACATTCGCCCATCCCTAGTCATTAGTGTGCAGATTTCTAATTGTTAATATAGACCACTGGTTTTCATACTAGTCCTCAGACCTCCTTAACAGGACACATTTTTTGAGTTTCGGCACTTATACTGCGCTCTCACCTCACTACCTGTCCCCTTGACCCTATCCCCTCACAGCTACTCCCCTCCCTCTCTGCCACCCTTACCCCTATACTCACACACACTTTCAACCTCTCCTTCAGCACCGGTATATTTCCCTCATCGCTGAAACATGCACTGGTCACACCTATCCTCAAAAAACCTTCCCTTGATCCTACCTCCCCATCCAACTACCGCCCTATTTCCCTCCTCCCTCTTGCATCAAAGCTTCTCGAAAAACTAGCTTATGCACGCCTATCCCATTTCCTTACAATAAACTCCCTCCTTGACCCATTGCAATCTGGATTTCGTCCCCATCACTCCACAGAAACAGCAATTGTTAAGGTTACCAATGACCTACTTACAGCAAAATCAAAAGGCCACTTCTGTCTGCTTATTCTCCTTGATCTGTCCGCAGCCTTTGACACTGTTGACCACCCTCTCTTGCTCCAAACCCTCCAATCCTTCGGCATATGTGACACAGCCCTCTCTTGGCTCTCTTCCTACATGTCAAACCGTACCTTTAGTGTAGCCTTCTCTGGGGCCTCCTCTGCCCCATCACCACTTTCTGTCGGAGTACCGCAAGGCTCTGTCCTCGGACCCCTTCTCTTCTCAATCTACACGTCATCACTAGGTTCCCTAATAAAGTCCCATGGTTTACAATATCATTTGTATGCCGACGACACCCAAATCTAATTCTCTGCACCAGACCTTTCTCCTTCCTTGCTAACCCGTGTCACTAACTGTCTTTCTCACATCTCCAACTGGATGTCCTCTCACTACCTCAAGCTAAATCTCTCCAAAACTGAGCTCCTTATTTTCCCCCCTTCTTCAAAACTCTCCACCCCCAATCTCTCTATAACTGTTGACAACTTCATCATTACCCCTACCCCGCATGCCCAATGTCTCGGGGTCACATTTGACTCAGATCTTTCTTTCACTCTTCACATTCAGTCTTTGGCTAAAGCCTGCCGCTTCCACCTTAAAAACATCTCTAAAATTAGACACTTCCTTACACAAGACACAACTAAGATTGTAATCCACTCTCTCATCCTCTCCCGCCTCGATTACTGCAACTCTGTCCTCTCTGGTCTCCCCACCTACCGCCTAGCTCCTTTACAATCCTTAATGAATGCCTCTGCCAGACTCATCTTCCTTACAAGTCGCTCTTCATCTGCTGCACCTCTCTGCCAATCTCTTCACTGGCTTCCTCTTGCCTCTAGGATCAAACACAAAATTCTCACTCTGACATACAAAGCCCTCAACTGCACTGCTCCCCCCTATATCTCAGATCTTGTCTCCAGATACTCTCCCTCCCGTCCCCTTCGCTCTGCTCACAACCTCCAACTCTCCTCCTCTCTTGTCACCTCATCACACTCCCGTTTACAGGACTTCTCCAGACTGGCTCCCATCTTGTGGAACTCTCTGCCTCGCTCCACAAGACTCTCTTCTAGTTTTAAAAGCTTCAAGTGCTCCCTAAAGACTCTACGGTTCAGGGATGCATACAACCTACGCTAACCTTACTTTATACCAGTTCCTCTCCTCCATTGCTATCCCCTGAACCCCCCTAGCATGTAAGCTTAAGAGTCCAGCTGTTTGTTGATCACCTTCTCAAGAGCTGACTACAACAGTGCAACTCTTTTCAGGGCCCTCTACCCATTTGATCCCTATAACTGTTTTTTTGTTCTCCGCCTTTGTTAATAGTGCTGCGGAATCTGTTGGCGCTCTACAAATAACTGATAATAATAAAATAATAATAATAATATCTGAAATGGAGCACAGGTTAAGTAATTAGCTGTTTAGTAAACATGGTTATTTTACCTGCACTTGAGGACAAGTTTGAAAACCAGTGATATATACTATACACAGATCAACACATATACATACAGATAGATTAGATAGACAGACAGACAGACAGACAGACAGACAGACAGATAGATAGATAGATAGATAGATAGATAGATAGATAGATAGATAGATTAGATAGATTAGATCTCTCTCAACCAACTCATCCAAAATCATATCCACCTCCATTGGGTTTTGTTAAAATTACTGCAGCTTTTACGGTATCTTTGCACTAACCTTGTTTAATCATTAAATGTTAGAAGTGCTGCAGCTTTAAGCTCAGCTCACCACACCCTCTGGGTGTGTCTGGGTCTCTGTGACATCATGAGAAGCCATGTTAGTTTTACTGAGGAATCTGTAAGTGAATAAGCCATGTGGTGGTAGCTGAATAAAAGTTATCTAAAGTTCCTGCTGCAGAGTCTTCATGATATGTGCAAGAGACATCATACACAAGGTAACAGCACACAACTGAATGTTCTAATCCTGACTACACAGAGAACATAACAGCTGGCGACGAGGATCTGTGGTCTGACCCTATAATGGCATTTATTGGCACCTTACCTGTGTTTGCACCAGACACAGACAGATGGGACACATGGGCTGAACAGTTTGAGCTATATTGTACAGCAAATAACATAGGAGCTGATAAGCAAGTGGCTGTGTTTCTGACAACTATAGGCTCAGCAGCTTATACTACATTAAGGGACATTCTCTCACCAGATAAACCTAATGCTAAACCTCTGTCTGACCTAATATGCCTGTTATCTGACCAATACCTACCTAAGCCTCTAGAGATATCAGAATGCTTTAAGTTTTACACATGCAAGCAATTGCAGCATGAGGACTTTAAAACTTATGTGATCAGTTTAAAGAAACTAGCAATTAGCTGCAGATTTGGGGATTATTTGAACACTGCTTTACGTGATATGTTTGTTATTGGACTCATGGACTGTACAGTACAAACGAGACTATTAGCAGAGGATGAGTTAACACTAAAGTGTGCTATAGAGATAGCTACAGTCATGGAACTTGCTACTAAAGATGCACAAATGCTCCAGGCCCCAGCACAGGCAGTTTGTGATAAGGAAAAAGATGTTTTTCATACAAGTATGCACCTTAATAAACATTATCCAGCTAGACAAGGGTCACAGACAGCCTGTTACAGATGTGGTGACACAAATATCACAGCAAATGCCTGCAGGTTTAGGAACAGCACCTGCTATGGGTGTGGGAAGATTGGTCATACAAAGAGAGTGTGCAGAAGTTCCTTAGACAGAGATAAAAGTAAGAAAGGCAGCAAGTCACGTGCAGCTTTTCATGTCCAAGTAGATACACCACACACTGATTCAGAGGAAGACAAACCATTTTACACATTACAGATCTACAGCCTTGAGAATAAAATTCCAGAACTGCAAGCAAAGGTGAATATAGATGGTAGACCTCTCATTATGGAAGTTGATACAGGAGCAGCAGTCTCTGTTATCACAGCTGCTGATTGGAACCGCCTGGGACTAAGGCAACCAATTGTTCCAACAGCTGTCACCATGCAAACATATTCACATGAAATAATAAAGCCTATTGGGTGTGTATCACCTACAGTGACATTTAATGGTATAACTAAAAAGCTACGCCTCTACATTTTACCTAAAGGAGGACCACCTTTGTTTGGTAGATCCTGGATCCAAGCATTGGGCATGCCAAAGTTACCACAACAGTTACCGCTTAACAAACTGCTGGACCAAAGTGGGAATTCAAATTCTTCTTGGATTAATTCACTAAAGCACAAATATAAGACTGTATTTGATGGGAACCTAGGTTTAGTGAAAGACAAGCAGATTCAGCTTCACCTAAAAGAAAATGCTATTCCAAAATTTTGTAAACCAAGAGTTGTACCATTTGCACTTAAACCTAAAATTGAAGCAGAACTAGAAAGACTACGAAATCACGTGATTAGTGTTCCAGTGTCTAGCAGTGAATGGGCTTCCCCAATAGTTCCTGTCAGAAAAAAAAAATGGGGACATTCGCATCTGTGGAGATTTCAGAGTGGGCCTTAACCCTCAATTACTTGTGGATCAGTATCCTTTACCACGGATTTAAGAATTGTTTAGTTCTCTGGCAGGGGGTGAAAATTTTTAAAAAATTGACTTGCATCATGCATACTTGCAGTTAGAGGTGCATCCAGACTCCAGACACCTGTTAACTATCAACACTCACAAAGGACTTTTTCAGTATACGCGAATGGTGTTTGGCATTGTCCCAGCACCTGCAGTGTGGCAACGGATAATGGATGAGATCTTGGCAGGTATTCCACATACCCACTGTATGTTAGATGACATGCTTATCACTGGTGAAAATGATGCCACTCATAAAGCCAATGTTGAAGCTGTTTTACAGCGCCTACAGGAATTCAGACTGAAAGTTAACATGGTAAAGAGTGAGTTCTTCTGCAAGAGTTTAGAATATCGTGCACATGTAGTGGACAAGAATGGTCTCCACACAACTGCTGAAAAAGTGAAAGCGCTGGTTCATGCTCCCACCCCTGTTAATGTATCTCAGCTACGTTCTTATTTGGGGTTGCTCAATTACTATCACAGATTTTTACCAAATTTGGCTCATTTACTATATCCACTACACCGCCTTTTAGATAGTAAAAACCAGTAGGCCTGGAATGACTTATGTACACGAGCATTTGAACGCTCAAAGCAACTTCTTCTGGAATCAAGACTCCTTGTCCACTATGACCTTAAGAAGCCTTTGGTACTAGCCTGCGATGCTTCACCATATGGTTTAGGCGCAGTACTTTCACACATTATGCCCGATGGTTCTGAACGTCCTGTGTCTTTTGGGTCCAGATCTCTAACTCCATCTGAGAGAAATTATGCCCAGATTGATCGAGAAGCTTTAGCAATAATTTGGGCTGTGAAGAAATTCCACATTTATATATTATATATATGGCAGACCTTTTACTCTGATCACGGATCATAAACCACTCTTGTCCATTCTGCACCCTCAGAAGGGTGTCTCCAACACAACAGCTGCTCGACTTCAGCGCTATGCACTTCAGCTGGCGGCTTACAACTACTCCATTAAATATCGATGCCACAGTGATCATACGAATGTGGATATGTTTTCAAGATTACCAATGGTACATCACATGACAGCATCTTCTAAAATTATAAAAACTCCTCCACAGCCTTTAAATCTAAATTCCAAAGTGATTGCTACTTATACATGCTCTGATTCTACCTTACAGGAAATTAAGTATTTTGTTCAACATGGGTGGCCTAAAGTGGTTCGCTCTGACCTTCAGCCATATTTTACAAGGAAGAAGGAAATTGTGCATGACTCAGGCTGTCTGTTATGGGGGTCACGAGTGATAATTCCGACCTTACTGCAAACATTAGCATTAAAGTTACTACACAGCTCACATCAGGGTGTAGTAAAAATGAAGCAAAGAGCACGAGAATATTTATGGTGGCCTAAATTGGATACAGATATTGCTTCTTATGTAGCTGCTTGCAATGCATGTGCACAGACACAGCGGAATCCCAGCAGGGACACCTCAAAAACTTGGCCATGGCCAAATGAACCTTGGACAAGAATCCATGTTGATTTTGCAGGGCCAGTGGATGGACGAATGTATTTGGTGGCTGTGGATGCTCATTCCAAGTGGCCAGAAGTAGTTCAAATGTCAAGTACTACAACACAACAAACCATTGTCGTTCTTTCCAGTATGTTTGCAAGATTTGGACTGCGACAAACTTTAGTCTCAGACAATGGTCCACAGTTCATATCACATGAATTTGAAACATTTCTAGCTATAAATAACATCAAACACTGTAAGACAGCTCCATATTTTCCAGCCTGAAAGATTTGTACAAACTTTAAAACGCAACTTAGCTGTCTCTCACAAATCAAAATTTAATCCAAACTCCCTTTCTAACTTTTTGTTTAACTATCGAAACACTCCCCATGCCACTACTGGGCTATCACCTGCAATGTTAATGTTTGGAAGACGCCTGAGAACTCCACTGGATAAAGTTAGACCAGAACATTACAAACAAGAGTTGAACACTTCTAACATTTCAGAATTTGTTATTCATGACAGAGTATGGGTTAGAAACTACCGTGGCCCAAATAAATGGATTCCAGCTGTCATAATACAAGGCATGGGCAACAGAATGTTTAAAGTTCAACTACAAGCTGGTGGTACAGTTTCCCACCATGTAGAACAAATGAGACATAGATCTAAACCAGCTACACAAATATCCAATGATTCAGATGGTGAGGATATCTGGCATGGAGTGTGGTGCCCACCTGAGTCTTCTGAGGATGAAAATACAATGAACACAACTGAAACAGATCAAACTCAGAATGATTCTGTCCATCAACAAAATATCACAGATGATCAACAACCGTTGGGTACTCCTCCACAGACAATTTCTCCTGAACCAAATACTCTACGGCCCTCTAGACACAGAAGGCCACCTTCTAGATGGCAATGTGAGGATTCAGTGAGAGATTATTCAGCAAGGAATGACCTAGTCCGAAGGCGGACTTATCGCAGAAAACATAACTGTGACTAAAATCTAGGCTGCGACCTAGGTCTTGTGCATAGACTATAAAGATAAACTGTTCTAAGTTCAAGTGTATGGTTTAGTTACTTGTTGTATGTTACAATATTATCCACTGTCTGTTCTTTATTTTTATTTATTTTTATATTTATTTATTTTTGAGAAAAAAGGGGATGTTAAGATTACTGCAGCTTTTACTGTATCTTTGCACTAACCTTGTTTTATCATTATATATTAGAAGTGCTGCAGCTTTAAGCTCAACTCACCACACCCTCTGGGTGTGTCTAGGTCTCTGTGACATCATGAGAAGCCATGTTAGTTTTACTGAGGAATCTGTAAGTGAATAAGCCATGTGGTGGTAGCTGAATAAAAGTTATCTAAAGTTCCTGCTGCAGAGTCTTCATGATATGTGCAAGAGACATCAGACACAAGGTAACAGCACAAAACTGAATGTTCTAATCCTGACTACACAGAGAACATAACAGGTTTCAGTCTTCTTCTTTGTCAAATGGCTCAGCCTGGAGGTGTGTATTGGGTCACATTTATATGTGTGTAAATTAATAAAAAGAGTATGTATGTATCAAAACTGGAAGCGAAAACCAAATGGTAACACCAGTTTCTCTCTCTATCTCTCTCACCTATATATCTCAGGAAATCCTTAGTTTCAACACTAAAGGCTTAGAATCAATGTATACCAGGTACATTGATTACAAAATATTGGTAAGGTTATAAAAGCAGCTGCCATAATATAATGTTCCATTGATGAATGTATCATGTTTTGGCAGGACAAGTAAAAAGACATTTGCCACTGGCAGAGAGGGACAGCCTCTGCTGCCTGTATTTATTATTCTTCAAGCAACTGCTTGTGCAGCACTGCCCCTTACTTGCTTGATGAATTGTATGAGAGCAGGGCCAGTCAATCACCCTGGAAACTATTAGAAAAATATTAAAACTAGGAGAGAGTTTACATTTTTATTTAGAGACAGCACAGAATTTAAAGGGACATTGAACACTAAATTAAATGTATATGCATTCCATTTGTGCAGCAGTTCCAAAATAGTGGCACCCATAATTAGAGGGATGAGCATGAAATCAATTGAGTGTTTAATGTCCCCTTCAAGCTTCATATTTTTAATTAAGAGAACCAAACCCAGATATATCCCTAAATGTTAACATTTAATTGAGGAATTAAACTGCATGTGTGTGTGTGTCCATGTGTGTGTGCATGTGTGTGTGTGTGTGCTTGTGTGCATGTGCATGTATGTGTGTGTGTGCGTGTGTGCATGTGTGTGTGTGCATGTGTTATTGTGCATGTGTGCATGTGTGTGCATGTGCATGTGTGTGGTGCATGTGGGTGTATGTGGGTGTGTGTATGCACTTTCTAAATAAAACCTTAATCTTGAATTTTTCCTTGGTTTATCAATGTAGTTGTGCCTTTTTATCCCCTTTTTATAAATACCTGTCACTGTTTAATGTGAGAGAAAGATAACAAGCTGGTCTAATGTTTCCTTATTCTTTACCATATGTTTGGATCATGTCAGAACTGATGCAGGATCATGTAGAGTCTAGTGTATCATCACTGATGTATATGCATATGTTTACATCCTTAATTAGGATACATGAATATTTTAGCACATTCATTAAAAATAACAAATGTTGCCTACATTCTATTGTTCTAAACAAATGTTTCATTAAACAATCACTTATGCAAAAAAATGTTTCCATTTATCAAATTTAACATTATAAAATGCAACTTTTAAATATTTCTCTATAAAAGTGTCATTGACTTCTATGGAAGTATTTGGTAAGAAATATTCAGCTAGATTACGAGTTTTAAAAAAAAGCAGGCTTGTGCGAACTATATGGTTGTGTTGAGCTCCATACCGCACCGAAATCAAGCGCTGCTTTGAGGTGTTCATGCACGATTTCCCCATAGACATCAATGGGGAGAGCCGGCAGAAAAAAAAGCCTAACACCTGCGATCGCGAAATGAAAAGCTCCGTAACACAGCCCCATTGATGTCTATGGGGAAAGAAAAAGTGACATTTAAACCTAACATAAACCCCGAGTCTAAACACCACAAATCTGCCACCCCAGCCATCGCTGCCACTTACATAAAACCAAATAAATACCCAAATAAAATAACTATCTAAAAAAACTTAAGCTCTCCATTGCCCTGAAAAGGGCATTTGTATGGGCATTGCCCTTAAAAGGGCATTTAGCTCTTTTACATGCCCAGACCCTAAACTAAAAATAAAACCCACCCAAAAAACCCTTAAAAAACCTAACACCAAGCCCTGACGATCCACTTACAGTTCTTGAAGTCCTGCTTGAAGGATCCAGCCGGTGAAGTCCTCATCCAGGCAGCAAGACGTCTTCATCCAGACGGCCTCTTCTATCTTCATCCATCCGGCCTGCAGCGGGTCCATCCTGAAGACACCCGGCACGGAGCATCCTCTTCATACGGTTGCCGCCGTAAACTGGAACTTCAGTGCAAGTGATGTCAACCTATAGAATATTCCTATTGGCTGAAAGATTTCAATCAGCCAATAGGATTAGAGCTCAATCCTATTGATTGGATCAGCCAATAAGATTTTAGCAGCTCTAATCCTATTGACTGATTGAAATCTTTAATAACTTTATTATAGTGTTTGTGATGCGGGAGGGCCTCAGTTTTGGGTTTAATAGGTGGTTTATGGGTGTTAGTGTACTTTTTAACACTTTAGTTATGAGTTTTATGGTACAGCTTTTTAACGTAAAACTCATAACTACTGACTTTAGATGGCGGTATGGATCTTGTGGTTTTAGAGTGTACAGCTCACTTTTTGGCCTCCCAGGCAAACTCGTAATACCGGTGCTATGGGAGTCCCATTGAAAAAGGACTTTTTTAAAAGTGCAGTACTGACGTTGCATGACAGGCTAAAAGGTGTGCGGTACACCTATACCAACAAGACTTGTAATAGCAGTGTTAGGGAAAATGAAGCGTTATGGGCCATAACGATGCTATTTGACTCATAACGCAAAATTTGTAATCTAGCTGTTTCAGATGTAATATTTGAGACATTTTGGGGTTGACCAGAATCTATTGTTTATAATTAGTTATCACTATGTTAATGGCTGGCAATGAGCTATTTTTTATATCAGCACAATCAAAATCAGACTTTCCATTATTTACCAGCAGTATTTTTTTCCATTATCATTTTCATTAAATATGGTCCTATACTTAAAGGGATACTGAACCCAATATTTTTTTTCTTTCATGATTCAGATAGGGCATGCAAGTTTAAGCAACTTTCTAATTTACTCCTATTATAATTTTTTCTTCGTTTTCTTGCTATCTTTATTTTGAAAAGCAGGAATGAAAGCTTAGGAGCAGGCCCATTTTTGGTTCAGCACCCTTGCTGATTGGTGGACACATTTATCTAAACCAAGATGGGCCGGCTTGTAAGCTTACATAGAAACATAGAATTTGACAGTAGATAAGAACCAAAAAGGCCCATCAAGTCTACCCATATTACATGTTACTTTTTCCTTAGGATACCCTTATGCATGTCCCAGGAATTTTTGGATTCCTTTACGTTCATTGTCTTTATCACCTCAAATGGAAGTTTATTCCATGAATCCACCACCCTTTCTGTAAAATAATGCTTCCTCAAATGTCTCCTGAATCTGCTACCCTCTAACTTTAGATTGTGACCCCTTGTTTTGGTATTTATTTTTTTGTGGAAAATGCTTTCAGCTTCTACTTAATTAAGTCCCTTCATATATTTGAAGGTTTCTATTGTGTCACCTCTTTCCCTTCTATCCTCTAACTATGTATATTTAGATCATAGAGTCTTTATTTGCACATTTTATATTTTAGATCATGTACCATTTTAGTAGCCCTCCTTTGGACAGCTTCTAGTTTATTTATATCTTTCTGAAGATATGGTCTCCAGAACTGTACACAGTATTCCAGATTTGGCTTAACTAATGATCTGTAAAGTGGCAGAAGAACCTTTCTATTTCTGCTACTAATAACTCCTCCAATGCAACCAAGTATTCAACTGGCCTTACTGGCTGCACTACTGCATTGTGTAACAAATTTTAAATCATCTGAAATAATACATTCCTACTTTTTCAAATAAAGATACCAAGAGAACGAAGAAAAATTGATAATAGGAGTAAATTAGAAAGTTGCTTAAAATTGCATGCTCTATCTGAACCATGAAAAAAAAAAAACATTGGGTTTAGTATCCCTTTCATATATGCCAATCCTGTTTTTCAAACCGCAAACAAAATTCTTTTTACTTATTGACCATTTTATGGTCAATTTTTTATTAAATTCTACCACTAAAAGTAATTTATAAAACTTTTTACCGGGCACCCCAAAACATTTTCAAATGTAACAATGATTTTGCACATGGGCAAAATACACATAAATTACCCCCCACCATATTACTCTATAGGTTACTGCATAGCCCATCTGTACATCCACCATAGAAAACCAGAACTGTTTTGTATAGGAGCAGAGGATTCTGGGAAAGGATATGCAAAAGAGCTAAACAATACTAAATTTTTTTTTGCTTCAAGTATTCGTTTTAAACACAAATTCCCTTATGCTTATGTGCAGCCTTTAAGCATTACAGGGATTAAAGGAAAGCACAAGTAGACATCTGTTTCGGCCTTATTAGGCCTCATCAGCACATGATAGATTCCTGAATGCTGCAGTGTTAACCTTGGTCTAGAACGAATAAACCAGTCTCCATTAAAATTATAGTGAGTGGGGGCGTGTCTCTGGGCAGCACCATGATCGGCCACAATATTGGCTGCTCTAGTTATATCACTGATAATCTGCCTAATATCAGTGCACAGAAAGTTCAACTAAGCCACAACATTAAATATTTGAAATCAGCAAATCAAACTGAATCTAATGATATGCTCATTGTGGACAATCTACTATTGTAAGCCGATCCGGAGCGCTGAGGCCTAGGGCAGGCTCTTTAGAGTGAGGCTCTCAACCCCCCCCCCCCCCCCCCGGTATCCTGCACGCCGGGTACACAGTGCTCAGACACTAAAATCCTACTAAACATCTAAGTATCATTCTGGGAATACAGTCTCAGGACATCAGAATGGAGAGAGAATCTGCTTTGTTGTTGGAAGGGATCTATACTATGCTATCAGAGCATTTTGTGCAACTCAAAAAGCAAATGATAGCAGCCTGGAAATACGAAACTGGAGAATTACTTGTAGCAGAACCTAAGCTAGCAGATGGGGTCCAGACACAGGATCACTTACCCACAGAACAGCGAGAGGCCCCACCGAAGCCTATAACCCAGCATGGTGAGAACCCCTTTGAAGACCTCAAGCCGCCAAACACTGATGCGACTCCGGTGGGGACCCCCCGCATGGCTCCAGTATAAACTGGCTTACGGAAGATGTTGCCTCGACTCCTGCAGAGCAGACACCAAGGGGAGGCCCAGCGAGACAGAGACCTGTATTCACCGCAACCCCCCATAGCGGTACACAGCCGCACTCAATGGTCACCCTTGCACAAGGCAACAGTCATCTCAGTTGCGAGAACGGAACAGGGGAAAAAAATGGCACCAGGCAGATAGTAAGGGTGCAAGTGTTAAACCAGAGGGAATATTTCGCTAAGTGACTCAGCGTGGACTTGCTGATACTTGAAGCGGGCTTGTTGGTGGAAGAGGGAAAAAGTCTTTACCGAAAGGACCCTAGCCTTGTCAGTATCTATCTGGATATGCAAGTGGCATTGTTCACATCTAAGGGTAGTGAGTTGAGGAAACACACTAGGAGACATATGCTAACACTCCCGGCCACCAAATTGGGTATCGGATGAACTCTCTCAGACTTTCTTTCGGGTATTTGTATATTTGTTCACTTGCCCATTTTTCCCCACATATTTACTGTTGTTAAAGTTTTAGTTTCCTCTATCACCAACCTCAATATGTGTGGGATGTGACACACTGAGTCTATTTGCAATGTTTATCTCAATATTGAGCCCATTTTTCTAAGTTTGGTATGTTGAACTGTAACACATGCAAGAATGTCTACATAGTTTCAGAGTGTATTAGTGGCCGCTGTACTCTCGATCCCTAGGCGGGCAGTACCGCATGTAACCTGTCTTTCTTTGATTCCACACCTCACCACTTGGTGGCAGTCAAGTTACACATATCGTATACACATTTAGCTTTACTATTACAAAAGCTCCATTAGGTTCTAATAGATATGTTTCTATTTCCCCATTCAGCTGGTAATACATAGTGTAGGTCCATGCCTCTGACTATTGCATAACATATTTACCCATAGAAGTCAGACCATACGAAAAGCTCTCCCTCCCTACCCCATCAACAGAGTACCCTGCAAAATATTTTGTATTTATTCATTTATACAGTACAAGCTACTTGCCTACAATTGAGGTTCAAAAAGTGTCCCATTTGGTTATTTAATTTCTTCCCCCTAACATTCCCTACCCTATTCTTAATTATCTCCAGGAGGTACAAGAAAGACCTCTGTTTCAACAAGGGGAACCATGGTCCCTGATCTTTGTATTAAGACTATTTAAGAGATCCTTAAGTTACCAAATATTGTGTATGCTTCCTGACAGTTCAGACCCATAAAGTTACCATATGTTAAGTAAATTTCCCTTTCATCTGTACTCTAAAGGTTAATTTTATATCCAGAATCCAAAAGTGGCCCTGAAGTGCCATTTCCCCTACATTCCCCGCCCCAATTTTATCTGGTGGTCAGCAACCCAAAAGTAGCCGCTTTCTTTCATTGTGGGGAAACTGTTTATCACCAAGTTATAAAACCAAAAAATGAGGACTTTCATTACATACCTAACTTTTGTTGTATAACATCACAGTCTAAGGTTGATTTCTTTTTTTTTGTACAATCATTAAGTCATGCCTTTTTAATGTCTTGCATTTTGTTTATTTGTATCTGCATGATGTGTGTTGATGTAATTTTTATTCCTCAATAAAAAAAAAAGTAAAACCCAATTTAAAATTATGAATAATAAAAGTAAAAAAAAAATTATAGTGAGTAAAAAACTGATAGTAGGAGGTTTTTCCGACATCTTTTTTTTTACTCACCATAATGTTAATAGAGACTGGCTCACTCTCCCACCATATTGGATAGGAAGTGATGTCACCAAACAGATACAAATTCTATTTTCTTAATCAATTAAAGTAAAAAAAAAATAATACTAAGCACTTTTATTTACACTAATAAAAAAAACAATAAAATAATAAGCACACATTCCCACTATACCAATAAAGCCCCTGTTTAAATCCCTTAAAAAGACATAGACAAATATCTTTACGGTCTAAAAGCACAACAGAATTGTAATCACTGGAAAAACATACAGACTATAGTGGCAAGTCCAGAAATCATAATCCACAGAAAATGAGCACAAGATTTGGATCAAAACCTAAAATTTTGTATTTCAATATCATTTTATTTTAATAGCTAATTAAGGGTCAGATTACAAGTGGTGCATAAAATATTGATTTTGCTAAAGGTAATATCAGCACAGGAAAATGTGCACTTGTATTACGAGTTAGGTGCAGTGCAAGCACGACCTCACGTTTGCATTGCACTCACAAGAGCACACTTCCATAGACTAAAATGGGAGCCTTGTTCTGATGCCGTCATACATGGTACAGAACCTAAGTGCAGCAAAGGGGATAAGTAATGCGGCGATGAACTATAATTTTTAATACATATATATTTACCGGGAACACACAGTTCGCATAGACTGCAAAGCAAAGGCACTTTTCAGTGCCGCTTTTATCTAACAACCCTCAACCGCCACTTTTAACCCCTAAGAACAGCCTAGTGCAGTTGTTTTTTTAGTGAAAAATAACACTACATTTTTTTTTCATAAAAAACTAAAAGACCCTTCTATTTTGCGGGCATTTGGGGCACTTAGTTAACCTGATCTCTAGTAATTTTTCTAAACGCTAATTGCTACCACGAGCTCGCAGTAGCTATAACCAGCCACTTGTAATGACTGGTTATTTATCTGACAACTGCAAATGGCAAATTTGCCTATTTGCGGGCGTGTGATAAATTAGTGCTCCACTTGTAATCTAGCTTTATGTTAATATTTGTTCTAAAGAAACATTTGAATAGAAGAGCAAAGGACAATGGGGGACATTGGTCCAACAATGAAATTCAAATTTACTCATCTCTATTTTTAATTTTTGTATACCCGCTAGCATATCCTGCTTTCGTATTGCCATTGCTATCTTAACTACTAGAGAACTATAGGGAAGTTTCAGAGAGAAAGTATGAAAATAATCTTATATAAATAAGCAATGTTTTCCTATTTTAATAAAACAAACTTTTGTACTTAAGTTTCACTATATACATTTTTAATCATGGTTTATCAGACACCTCTAAATAATGGATTGCTTCTTGTTCCCATGCATTAGTGGAAAAGCATTTAAAGTCAAAATATTACTCTCACTTGTGAATTGTCATTAAAGTTAAAAATATCTAAAGAAAAATAGTTTGTATAAAGAATGAAGTCATCGCAGGGAGAAAACAGTAACATAAGGTATAGAATAATAAAATATGAAGAAATATGATGACTAGTTGGCAATTTGTTGTCATTTTCTCTCTCGGGGGCTCAGTCACAAAAATCAAGCAAGCCTCTAATAGTGAGCATCTGCTATTCAATTAGTTTGATGCATCTTCAAATTTACTTGCTCACAAAGTTTTACAAAGTACATTTTTAAATATACTAGGAACTTGCCTCAGTTCTAGTAAAATAAAGGGACCAGTAAAAACAGGAGATTTGCATAATAAACAAATGAATGATAACAAGACAATGCAATAGCACTAAGGGGTCGATTTATGAAGCAGCGCATGCTGCTTCCGAGTCCGCCTGAAGCGGAAGTTAAGAAGTCTTATCCTTAATTTGTCCACCACCTCTGAGATGGCAGACAGCAATCAGCCTGATTGACACCCCCTGCTAGCAGCCGATTGGCCGGCGAACCTGCAGGGGGCGGCATTGCACCAGCAGTGCTCATGCAAGCCAACGCTGACTTTCAGAGCAGGCGTAGTGTTTGAATACTTGTACACAGCCCTCACAACATATGTGCATATGCCCCTTATAAAACAGTCATAACGTTTACTTGAAGCAATATTGTTAATCGAAGAATATTGCAAAATACTTCAATTAAAAAATGAAATGCACTCATGCACAATCCAGTTTTGACTTTTTTTTCCTTTCAACATACATCACAAAAACACATTTAGGGCTCCATGTACTAAGCAGTGAAAGCTGCTCCGGAGCCCTTGCGGGACAGGTTTGCATATGTGAGCCTACTTGCCGCAATGTAAAAAGCAGTAGACATTAGACCGCTGCTTGGTACACTCTACATCACCTCTGAGGTGGCGAGGGAAAATCACAGAAAGCTGTCCCTTCTCTCACGCGATTGGTCGCGGGAGAGAAGGGGCGGGCTTTACACTTGAGCATGTAATGATACATACAGGCAGTGGATCCTGTTCGTCCGCTGCCCATATGTAGTGAAGGCAAACGTACAACTACTTGAGTCCTCTTGTCCTCTTGACCTTTAGTATATAAGGGCCTTAATCTAATATACAGCCAAAAACACCGTAGCATCTGACAAATTTTGGATGTTATCTGTAGCCATAGATTATATGCTAGGTATTGTCTGATGATGTATAAATAGGGTTTCCTAACATAATTCAAAGTAAACACAATTTAACCCTTGATGTGATCCTGTATACAGTAATGGGTTGGTTAAATAAACCATAATAAATACTGATGTACAATGATTTAGTAATTGTAGAATAATAATGTTATGAATGAAAATGTCATGGATGATATTTATGGAATGTATTTTGCTTTAGCTAATAGGGGTTGCTTCAAAACTTGGGCATCTCTGGTATATGTTGCTATGCATTTTGTGTATGTGGGCAAGGATGTAATCTTTTTTGTGTCACAATGTCCGATTTTTTAAATATTAAACGCCCTCACATTTTTTTACATTATTGTTTACTTTTATTGCTTTTCAAAAATGAGACTTTGTATATTTTTTGTAAAACAGCTGATTATCTTGGGGCAATGCCCTGCAAAAAGCCCTTTTAAGGGCTACTGGTAGTTTATTATTAGAGTAGGGGGTGTTTTTTATTTTGGGGGGTCTGTTTTATTTTCATAGGGATTAGGTTTGATTTTGTTATATTTGGTAAATTGATTTTTTTATTTTCTATAATTTTAGATTTTTTTATTTTTTGTAAACTTATTTTTTTTATTTTTTTGTAACTTTAGAATGTATTAGTTTAGGTAATTTGGGTTTATTTAATGGGGTGTTAGGTTAGGGGTTGTTAGGTTAGGGGGTGTTAGGTTAGTGTACTGTACTTACAGCTAGATTATGAATTTTGCGGTAAGAGCTGCTTGGTAATAACTTGCAAGTTAATACCACCGCTCACTTCCCTACAGTGCTGGTATTACAGGTTTACAAAAACCCGGCGTTAGCAGGCAACAAGTGAGCGTAAAGCAAAATTGAGCTCCATACCGCACTCCAATAACAGCACTGCTGAAAGCTGCAGTGAGCTGGTTTTACGTGCTCGTGCACGATTTCCCCATAGACATCAATGGGGAGAGCCGGCTGAAAAAAAGTCTAACACCTGCAATAAAGGAGCGTAAAGCACCATAACGCAGCCCCATTGATTCATATGGGGAAACAAAATTTATGTTTACACCTAAGACCCTAACATAAACCCTGAGTCTAAACACCCCTAATCTGCTGCCCCCGACATCGGCACCACTTACCTACAATTATTAACCCCTAATCTGCTGCCCCCAATGTTGTCGCGACCTACATTACACTAATTAACCCCTAATCTGCTGCTCCGGACATCACCACCACTATAATAAACATATTAACCCCTAAACCGCCGCACTCACGCATCACAAACACTAGTTAAATATTATTAACCCCTAATCTGCCGCCCCTAACATCGCCGCCACCTACCTACATTTATTAACCCCTAATCTACTGCCCCCAACGTCGCCGCCACTATACTAAATTTATTAACCCCTAATCTTAAGTCTAACCCTAACACCCACTAAAAAATATAATTAAAATATATCTAAATAAAACCTACTATCATTACCTAAATAATTCCTATTTAAAACTAAATTATTTTACCTGTAAAATAAACCCTAAGCTAGCTACAATATAACTAATAGTTACATTGTAGCTAGCTTAGGGTTTATTTTTATTTTACAGGCAACTTTGTATTTATTTTAACTAGGTAAAATAGTTACTAAATAGTATTACCTATTTACTAACTACCTAGCTAAAATAAATACAAATTTACCTGTAAAATAAAACTAACCTGTATTACACTAACACCTAACCTTACACTACAATTAAATCAATTACATTAATTAAATACAATTATGTAAATTACAAAAAAAAAACACTAAATTACACAAATTTAAAAAAGAAATTATCCGATAATTAAACTAATTACACCTAATCGAATAGCCTTATCAAAATAAAAAGCCCCCCCCCCCCCCCCAAATAAAAAAACCCTAGCCTAAACTAAACTACCAATAGCCCTTATGTGGGGCTACCAATAGCCTTTTGTGGGGCATTGCCCCGAAGAAATCAGCTCTTTTACCTGTAAAAACAAACAAACACCTCCCCAACAGTAAAGCCCACCACTCACACAACCAAACCCCCCAAATAAAAACCTACCTAAAAAACCTAAGCTCCCCATTGCCCTGAAAATGGCATTTGGATGGGAATTGACCTTAAAAGGGCATTTAGATCTTTTTCTGCCCAAACCCTAAGCTTCAAATAAAACCCACCCAATAAACCTTTAAAAAAACCTACCACTAACCCCCGAAGATCCACTTACAGTTTTTGAAGACCCGACATCCATCCTCAACGTTGAGGATGGATGTCGGGTCTTGAAAAACTGTAAGTGGATCTTCGGGGGTTAGTGTTAGGTTTTTTAAGGGTTTATTGGGTTGGTTTTATTTTTAGGTTAGGGTTTGGGCACTGGAAAAGAGCTAAATGCCCTTTTAAGGGCAATGCCCATCCAAATGCCCTTTTCAGGGCAATGGGCAGCTTAGGTTTTTTTAATTAGGATTTTATTTGGGGGGTTGGTTGTTTGGGTGGTGGGTTTTATTGTTGGGGGGTTGTTTGTATTTTTTTTTACAGGTAAAAGAGCTGATTTCTTTTTGGCAATGCCCCGCAAATGGCCCTTTTAAGGGCTATTGGTAGTATAGTTTAGGCTAGGGTTTTTTTATTTTTTGGGGGGGGCTTTTTTATTTTGATAGGGCTATTAGATTAGATGTAATTAGTTTAAATATCTGATAATTTCTTTTTTTATTTTGTGTAATTTAGTGGGGTTTTTTGTAATTTAGGTAATTGTATTTAATTTAGGTAATTGATTTAATTGTAGTGTAAGGTTAGGTGTTAGTGTAACTCAGGTTAGGTTTTATTTTACAGGTAAATTTGTATTTATTTTAACTAGGTAGTTAGTAAATAGTTATTAACTATTTAGTAACTATTCTACCTAGTTAAAATAAATACAAACTTAGCTGTGAAATAAAAATAAAACCTAAGCTAGATACAATGTTACTATTAGTTATATTGTAGCTAGCTTAGGGTTTATTTTACAGGTAAGTATTTAGTTTTAAATAGGAATTATTTAGTTATTAATAGTAGGTTTTATTTAGATTTATGTTAATTACATTAAAGTTAGTTGGTGTTAGGGTTAGGGTTAGACTTACGATTTAGGGGTTACTATGTTTATTCTAGTGGCGGCGATGTCCGGAGTGGCAGATTAGGGTTTAATAAATGTATTTTAGTGTTTGCAATGCTGGAGGACCTCTGTTTAGGAGTTAATAGGTAGTTTATGGGTGTTAGTGTACTTTGTAGCACTTTAGTTATGAGTTTTATGTTACAGATTTGTAGCGTAAAACCCATAACTACTGACTTTCAGTTTACGGTATGGATCTTGACGGTATTGGCTGTACTGCTTACTTTTTGGCCACCCAGGCAGACTCGTAATACCGGCGCTATGGAAGTCCCATTGAAAAAGGACTTTTTTAAAGCTGCTGTAGTTATGTTGCGTTACAGCCAAAGAAGTGTGCGGTGCAGCTACCAGCGGTAGTGAAAATTGCCTTAACGCTGCTTTTTCACTCATACCGCAAAACTCGTAATCTAGCTGTTAGTTATTTAAACAGTTATTTGCTTTGTGGGTTTTTGCGGTTTAAAGGGTTAATAAGTTAAATAGGTTTATTGCGATGTAGGGGTTTTGCAGTTTAGGGGTTAATAGGGTAAATAGGTTTATTGCGATGTAGGGGTTTTGCGGTTTAGGGGTTAATAGGGTAAATAGGTTTATTGTGATGTAGGGGTTTTGCGGTTATGGGGTTAATAGGGTAAATAGGTTTATTGCGATATAGGCATTTTGCGGTTTAGGAGTTAATACTTCGTGTAGAATTTTTTTTTGTTATATTTCGTGCGGGCAGTGTTTTTTTTTTTAATACTTGATGCAGGCGTTTTGTTTTTGTTTTTTTTTAATACTGGACGCGGGCGGTTAGTTGTTGTTTTTTTAATACTTGATGCGGGCGGTTAGTTTTTTTTAAAAAAATCTTTAATGTGGGCGATTAGGTGTTGCTTTTGTAATGCTCTGTTTGCCTTCGCTGCATCCTGGTGGATTCCAAAAATGGCATGGCGGTGAAAGAATCCACCTTGCTGCATCCAGGTGAATTCTTTTGTCCTTGCGCTGCCAACATTCTGTTTGCCTTCGCTGTATCCTGGTGGATTCCAAAAATGGCATGGCGGTGAAAGAATCCACCTTGCTGCATCCAGGTGAATTCTTTTGTCCTCGCGCTGCCAACATTCCATTGAGGATGCATGCACAACTGTTGACGGCGACGGACATTACAAACGCAATTATAATATAGATTATATAAAGATATATGCGATCACATCTGCATCTCTCATTACATGTCCATAAACAAGGCTGAACAGGTGGAATTTGTACCAAATATAAATATATAAAGCCATCCTACAGAGCTGTAATAATAATACAGGAAGAGTCTACACGTTGATGGTGCATAGGCATAAGGTTGGGGGTAGCTTGTCATGTGGTTTGTAGTTGCAGCAATGAGTCAATGCAGTTCAAGATTTATTTTGGGTCGGAAGAAAAACAGAGGATATATTGGAATTCTTTCTGAAATTGTGGGTTTTCAAAGAGTATCTGAAGCTAAGGTTGGAGATAGTCTGATGGAGTGGGGTAGAGAGTTGCAGAGGACAAGAGCAGTGCATGAGAAGTATTTGAAGTGGAAGAGGGATGTAGAGATATTCATAGTGGAGAGACATAGGTCAGAGGTTGATCGAAGAGGACAGCTCGGGGAGTATTTGGAGATGAGAGAGGAAATATAATTGTGAGTGAGGCTGTTGCACAAAACACATAAACAAATACATAACAAATAACAATAACACTCAAAATACCACCATCTAATAAAAATTATTTAAAAAAAAATATTGCACACAAAAGTTATAAGGGCTCAAATATATGAGGGGGCATATTTATCAACCTACGTATGGAGCTTGATGCCCCATGTTTCCGGCTAGCCTTCAGGCTCACCAGAAACAGAAGTTACAGTATGAAGCAGCGGTCTAAAGACTGATGCTCCATAACCTGTCTACCTGTTTTGAGGCAGCAGACAGAAATCAACCCAATCAAATATGATTGGATTGATTGACACCCCTTGCTAGCGGCAGATTGGCGGCATTGCACCAGCAGTATATCAGTCTGATCCCGCCGACATGGTCAGTCCAGCCCTGAAATATCAGGCAATTCTCCTCTGAACAAGGATAGTCTACCTAAGGGTGATGGGGTAAACCAGACGTGGACTCCTTGCTCAATGTGCTTAGAGGGATATGGCTGCACCTTACTGAAGAGGCCCACACTATGAAAAAAAAAATCTAAAATTACAAAAATAATAAACACTAAATTCCGAAAAAAATAAAAAACACTAAACTTACAAAAAATAATAAACAAAATTATTAATAATAAAAACAATTGCACCTAATCTACTAGCCCTATAAAAATATATATAAAAAGCCCCCCAAAATAAAAACACCCCCTAGCCTATAATAAACTACCAATAAAAACCCACTCCCCAACCTACCCCCCAAAATAAAAAAAACCTAAAGGGGCAATTGTATGGGCATTACCCTTAAAAGGGCATTCAGCTCTTTTTCATTGCCTTTAAAAGGGCAATCAGCTCTTTTCCAAAAGCCCAAAGCCCTAATCTGAAAGAAAAACCACCCAAAAAAAATGTAAAAAAAAACCTAACACTAACCCAGAATATCTATTCACGGTTCCTGAAGTCTGGACAACCATCTTCATTTAGGCGGCGAGAAGTCGTCATCCAAGCGGCGACACCTTCATGCATCTCGGGGATGTCTTCTATCTTCATCCCGGTGGTGCGGAGCAGAGCCATCCTGGAAGCCATCCAGCATTTAGCGTCCTCCTTATACGGTCACCACCGTACACTGAAGTTGAATGCAAGGTAGCGGTTTCAAACTGGTGTACCTTGCATTCCCATTGGCCGATTTGATTTTTCAAATTCAAATCAGCCAATAGGATGAGTGCTTCTGAATTCATAGTGACTGTTCAAAACAGCCAATAGGATGAGAGCTACTGAAATCCTATTGGCTGTTCAAATCAGCCGATAGGATTTCAGTAGCTCTTATCCTTTTGGCTGATTTGAATTTGAAGAATCAAATCAGCCAATACGAATGCAAAGTACGCCATTTTGAAATGACTACCTTGCATTCAACTTCAGTGTACGGCGGTGACCGTATGATGGCTTCCAGGATGGCTCCACTCCGCACTGCCGGTATGAAGATAGAAGACGTCCCCGAGATGGATTAAGGTGTTGCCGTCTGGATTAAGACTTCTCGCATCCTGGATGAAGATGGATGTCCGGACTTCAGGAACCGTGAGTAGATATTCTGGGGTTAGTGTTAGGTTTTTTTTTTTGTTTTTTTGGGTGGGTTTTTTTTTTTAGATTCGGGCTTTGGGCTTTTGGAAAAGAGCTGAATGCCCTTTTGTCCATAAAAATTCCCCTTTAGGGGCAATGGTTCTAAGCTTAGTGTTTTTTATTTTTCGTGATTTAGTGTTTATTATTTTTTTGTAAATGTTAGTTTTTTTTTTTCTTTGTAGTGTTAGGTTTTTTTAAATTTGTAATTTAGATTTTTTAATTGGTAATATTTTTTTATTTTATTAGAATAGTAATGTTAGGTTAATTTATAGTTTAATATTAGGTTTATTTTTATTTCACATTTAAGTTTTTATTTATTTAAATATAGTTATATTGTAATTTTAATTTAAAGTTAGGTTTAGGGGTGAATAGTTTAATAGTTTAATTGTGTGGGGGCCAGTGGTTTAGGGGTTAATAGGTTTATTAAGTGGCGGCGATGTGGGAGGCCGGAGGTTTAGGGGTTAATAGGTTTATTTAGTAGCTGCAATGTGGGAGGCCAGAGGTTTAGGGGTTAATAACTTTATTATAGTTGCAGCGATGTCAGGGAGCGGCGGATTAGGGATTTATAGCTTTTATTAGTGTTGGCGATGTCGGGGAGCGGCGGAATAGGGGTTAATAGCTTTTATTAGTGTTGGCAATGTCTCCCCATTGATGTCTATGGGGGAAAGCGTGCACAAGCACGTCAAATCAGCCCTTGGATTTTGTGCGGTATGGAACTTAACGCCATCGGAACGAAATAACGCAAATTTTTGGGCATTAGTTTCGCACCCTGTTAAGCACAAAACTCGTAATTTAGTTGTTAGTCTATGAAAATTGCAGATTGTTTAAATCATCTAAATATTAGGAAAGTAGATTTCATAATATAGAAATAAATAAAGTTTTTAATTATAGCACATCATTTATTGGGCCCAATTAATCAAGCTGCAAAAGCTCTAATGAAACGATAATTAAGTAGCAGAGGTCTTAATACCTCTGGTGCTTAACTTATCTGCCATCTAAAATGTGGCAGAGTGAATTTGCAGATTGGGAACCCCTGCTCATGGCTGATTGGTTACCAGTGAGCAAGGGGCGGCATTGCCCAACAAAGTCCAGCGGGCATATTTGCGCTAGCAAATCATGTCTGCTGAACCTTTGGTTAAAGGATCCAATTGTTGTGACTTGACTATTGTTGCAAAATCTTGATCTCTCTCTATTTTACATCTTTTTTTTTTTGTGAAGAAAACAGATGATTTATTTCAGTTAGTAAAACTTTTAATAAAGACCCTGACAACCATTACATTATTTTATATACAAATATTTATAAAATACTAAAAATGTATTTTATCCTGTTTTACACGTTTGTCGTGTGTATTCGATTTGTAGACATATATGAAGACGTTTTAGTCATAATCACCAAAAATATCACCAAAAATATTTAAATTATATATATATTATTTTATTATAATTATTTCTAATGCTTGAAAAGTATTGTGCTAATATTGTTGCTCATTAAAATAATGTGAGCAGTTTTCTCAGCTTTTAAACAAGCAGATAGTGACAATGACATACTGTAGACCTTAGCATCTATTTGGTCATTAATCTGTTGTGAATAATGACTACACTAGTGCAAGGAGATTAAGGAGGACATTGTAAACATTTGGGCCTGTATAATATATAAATTAAAAATGTGTGAACGCTCACATCTGCATAATCTACAAATTAAAATGTGTAATAGCATAGCATTAATTAGTGGCTGATCAATTCATCCTTAATTACAGGCATGCAAATGAACTTTCAAAACTCCAAAAATGAATTTGAGAAAGACATTAACCTTGGATCTATAACAACAATTATGAATCAAGCAGACTATTTTGTGGGTCTGTATATTCCACAATGGCTTTAAAAAACCTATTCTATAGGCCATGGATGGGCAGACTTTTGTAAGGCAAGGGCTTCCTCTAATTGTATTCCAAGTGATGTGGTCACCTAATTAAAAAAACAAAACACCAGTCTTGATAATCATAATTACAATAATGTATTTATAAAAATACAAAGAATAGTCCAGCACACACTGTGTAACCGGGTGATTTTTTTATATATATTTTTGCCACAAATAGGACCTGCTGGCTGAAAATTTTATTTTTTACACAAATAATACAGCTTTAAAAATCAGCTGCGCTCTTTAATAATAAATACAGCCACGCTCTGTCTTTACTTACTGTGAAAGCTCTCTCTTTACGTCACGATGGGACCGTCAAGCAACCTTATCTGTGTACCGTGCCTACGTATGATAAGTAGTCTCACAATCAAGACGACTCGAGACTCATTCTACAAAGTAGCTCTATTGGCTGGACGCCATGTCAGGTTGATTAGAGGACAGGTCCTGTAACCAAAGCTGGGGCAGCGAGTTCAGCTACAACCGTGTCACACATGCTGATGTACAGTGCCCATACCACCATCATAAACTCAGAGTCATAGCCGATTTCAAAAGTCTGCATAATAAGAGAAAGATTTCTCACAAACCTACGGTGGCGAGGCTCCTCACTCAGAATATAGATTCTATCTAGAATTCTAGATTCTGAGTGAAGAACCTCGCCACCGTAGATGTGTGAGAAATCTTTCTCTTATTATGCAGACTTTTGAAATCTTACAGACGGTCACCTCAAAATTCACTCACGGTCCACTGGTAGACCGTGATCTACCTCTTGCCCACCACTGCAATAGGCAATAACACACATAGTACTTTTTCAACAAGAATTTCATAGTTTCTGAATATAAAGTGAATAGTAATTTTTAAAGTATTTTCTTTGAATTTTCTACTTTTCTTTAAAAGGCAGCCGTAACTTTGCTAAAACTTTATCACTTTATCTGCTAAATCAACATATTATTTTCTCACATATGCTCTCAATCAGATGTGAAAAACCACACCGACACTCTCAGGGTAACCTCAGGGAAGTATCTAAAAAAAAAGGGCTGTTCCTGAAAGTTACAAGATGCCTCCCATAGAAAGTAATATAGCTCGCTAGAAAAGGAAACTTTACTGGGGAGAGCAAAGGAAGCAGGGAGCGGAAAGGTACTGAAAAAAATAAAATACTGCAGCCAATACAAATCAGCATACTTTGCTTTCAACGTATAGCGTCTTACAATCATCTTTATTTTTGTAATCATGTGTTTTCCTTTTAGGATTGTGTATTTTGATTCAATCTCACCACCTTTTAGATTGAAAAAGGGGGGTGGGAGGGGGGTTGTAGATGGGTGGAAGGGAGGTGTAGAGAATACTCCGGATATGAAGGAGAAGTTTCAGCTATGCCCATGGAATGCTCCTGCTCAGCCCAGTAGCAGACGTTTGGAAAATAATATACTTTTAATTTTTTTATATAAATATGAATTTCACAGTATTTTGTGCAAGTGAAGAGTCATTGTATTATTATTTCTACTGTGCAAATAATGTTTTTCTTTTAAATATAATTTAAATACAAATATCAATTTTTCCATAATTATTTTAATATTTTTTTCAGACCATTTTTCTTACAATTTTTAATCAATGATAGATTTTTTTTCTATGTACTTTTATTTCAATATTTAATTTAGCAGTTTTATATGTTTTTTAAAAATACAATTTTTGGATGAGCCCATCACTTTCACATATGCAGGGAATACCCCTTTGCTAGACCCACTGGCCTCAAGGTAAAAATTACCTTTAGAGAATTAAGAAGGGGAATTTATTATAAAGTCTTACACAGACACAGAGCTTTGGGAAATCTGGCACTTAGAAACTAAACAAAATTGTATCTTTATCTAAAAATTTTAAAGATATTTATTTGACCCTTCTACAGTTCTGCTTAAGTATAAACTACAATAAAAACACTGTACATTCAATACTTCTAAAATTCCTGACAGTGAAGGGGTTAATCCATTAGCTTTTAAGGGTAAAATGTAGTGTAGTGCAGTGATTGCCCTCCAACCTATCACCTCTCACCCCCTGATCCCTACCTGATTCCTCCCAAACAACTTTTTTTTCCCCAACTGGTCACCACCATCATAGGTACTAGCAGACAGTGTAGGGTTTCCTCACACTCTCCCCACATTCCCCCTCTAAGCAGTAATTTTTTTTAATATACGTTATAGTGCCCCATCACTCCCTCTACCTTCCAAAACCTTTTTTTGCCATAGTGAAGGGAACTCTGTCCCTCTCTCCTTTCCTCCCACACCTCCCACCAGTACCAACGGATGATCGTTTCAGACAGAGACAAAGGCAGTGTCACTTTCTGTAACAATCGGGCAATCTGGCTTCATATGGTAACTGAACACAATCAGTGTTATGTTATCATATGAAGGTAAATGCCCAAAGTCCACAATCATTCCTTAAGAAAAAAAATCTAATGGTTATAAACAGAAACATACCATTAAAGTCTATGGGGATATTTTGCAGATAAATCATTTTTATACATTTTTCTAAAGGATTTTGATTGGCCCCTATGTGTTTCACCCCTGAAAATCGCAATCCTTTAGAAAAACTTTTAAAATTATATATCAGCTGTTGGTGATATTCACCCTGCACTGAATAACTCTTTAGACCCCGGCAGGTTAAAGAGGGTTCATTTATTGATGACACACTGCAGTGAGAAGAGGAAAAAGCATACAAGGTTTCTCTGTGTGTGTGTGGGGGGGGGTGGCAGTCCCAAACCCAGGTATTTATACAAAGAAGACAGGGCATTCCTAATCTTCATATCTAGGCTAATACAGTTCATGTTTGGCTAGCTAACAAAATGCAAGGGTTTTTACCAAATATGGTTACAACATAAGTAAATAACAGTTCCACAAAGTTTGTCAGCTAATTATATTTATCAGAGTAGTAGGTGTTACTGTGTCTGACCATATATCGAAAAGGGCAAAGATCAACCCTAGAGACAGATTAGCTAATGATTGCTTTCTGAGACAATCCTAGTGTCATTCTATTTGCTTTGGTCCTTAATTTATGGTATACATACATACACACAGAAAAGTAAAGGCACCAATAACTTCTGATAAAAAAAGCCTAAGTAAGTATTGTCCCGTTAGGTGTCTAAGGAAATTACATATAACCTATAACTTTTGGGAAGCTCGTCTGTTTGGAAATGGGATCTTGGTGTCCACTAGCCCTTTTAGCCCTCTTACCGGATTAAACTTCTTCTACCAATGACATGGGCATCTCTCTGCCTCTGCAAGTGTGTGTAGACTTCTCCAGTGCGGCTGGCGTCCCTGTGGATTGTAACGTCCTATGACTCCTCCCAATATCAGTGTGTAGCTGCTTCCACCCAATCAGTTATCTGACCAGTTAGCTGACACCTGCTCCGGACCCCACTGCAGCCAGAATAAGGTTTGGCGAATCAGCTGGTAGCAAGCCAGTATAAACAAAAGATTTGCAAAACTGAATAAAATATAATAATAATAATATAATAATAAGAGACAACGTTAAAAAGTACATCTCAATGGGGGTGCTGCAGCCCACAAAGAAAACATGCATACAAGTGGCGTGGCACTGAGCGGCTTCCGTGTTTCAGCTTACACAGCCGTAGTCATAGCCTGTACATACATACATACACAAATATTCTCACATATACATTTGGCTTATCAGGACACTTACGGCTAGATTTAGAGTTTTGCGGCCAAAGGGGTGCGTTAGCTACGCATGTTTTTTTCCCCCGCACCTTTTAAATACCGCTGGTATTTAGAGTTCTCTGAAGGGCTGCGTTAGGCTCCAAAAAGGGAGCGTAGAGCATAATTTACCGCCACTTCAACTCTAAATACCAGCGTTGCTTACGGACGCGGCCAGCTTAAAAAACGTGCTCATGCACGATTTCCAGATAGGAAACAATGGGGCAGTTTGAGCTGAAAAAAAACCTAACACCTGCAAAAAAGCAGCGTTCAGCTCCTAAAGCAGCCCCATTGTTTCCTATGGGGAAACACTTCCTAAGTCTGCACCTAACACCCTAACATGAACCCCGAGTCTAAACACCCCTAACCTTACACTTATTAACCCCTAATCTGCCGCCCCCGCTTTCGCTGACACCTGCTGTTTATTATTAACCCCTAATCTGCCGACCAGACCTCGCCGCCACTATAATAAATGTATTAACCCCTAAACCGCTGCACTCCCGCCTCGCAAACCCTATAATAAATAGTATTAACCCCTAATCTGCCCTCCCTAACATCTTTGACACCTAACTTCAAGTATTAACCCCTAATCTGCCGACCGGACCTTGCCGCTTCTCTAATAAATGTATTAAACCCTAAAGCTAAGTCTAACCCTAACACCCCCCTAAGTTAAATATAATTTTTATCTTACGAAATAAATTAACTCTTATTAAATAAATTATTCCTATTTAAAGCTAAATACTTACCTGTAAAATAAACCCTAATATAGCTACAATATAACGAATAATTATATTGCAGCTATTTTAGGATTTATATTTATTTTACAGGCAACTTTGTATTTATTTTAACTAGGTACAATAGCTATTAAATAGTTAATAACTATTTAATAGCTACCTAGTTAAAATAATTACAAAATTACCTGTAAAATAAATCCTAACCTAAGTTACAATTAAAACTAACACTACACTATCAATAAATAAATTAACTAAACTACCTACAATTACCTACAATTAAATCAACTAAACTAAATTACAAAAAACAAACAAACACTAAATTACAAAAAATAAAAAAATATTACAAGAATTTTAAAATAATTACACCTACTCTAAGCCCCCTAAAAAAATAACAAAGCCCCCCAAAATAAAAAAATGCCCTATCTAAAAGCCCCTACTTTAATAACCTGAAACCACCATGTAGACCACTGCAAATTCACCACTACATTATTAGCCCCTAAATCGCCATCCCCACATCTTAAAGTACCTAAATATACTATTAACCCCTAAACTGCCATCCCTCCACATCGCAAACTAACTAAATATACTATTAACTCCTAAACCACCACCACCCCTCCCACATCGCAAAGTACCTATGTATAAAATTAAACCCTAAACTGCAATCCCCTCACATCGCAATAACTATACTAAACTATTAACCCCCAAACCATCATCCCCCCATGTCACAATCCCTAAACTATTAACCCCTAAACCACCATCTCCCCACATCGCAATCACAAAACTAAACTATTAACCCTCACATTGCAGAGTAATAAACTAACATATAAACCCCCTAACCTAACACCCCCTAACTGGACACAATTTAAAATACCCCTAAATTTACAAAACAAATTAACTATCTTAAAAAAGAGTTACCTGTAAAGTTAAATAAAAACCTAATCTTACCTTTAAAAAAAGCAAACATTACTAAAAATAAAAAACCTAACATTACCACAAAAAAACTTAACATTGCACAAAATAAAAAAAATGTCTTACATAACACAAAAAAACACCTCAAAATAAAAAATCCCTATTCTAAAACTAAACTACCAATAGCACTTAAAAGGGCTTTTTGTAGGGATCTTTTGTAGGGAAAGGAAAGCTCTCATTCTACTGGCTGATTTAAAATTTGAAGATTCAAATCAGCCAATAGGAATGCAAGGGTACCCCCATTTAAAAGGAGTACCTCACATTCACTATTCATCCACATGAACATTTAAGGTACCTTATTTAAAGAGGTGAACATTGTTTTCTAAGACATCAAGGGTGTTGAATAAAAAAACAACAAGAGCGTCATATACCCCATGTCTGCAAATGACAGGGAAAATATTCTAACATATTAGAGCATTTGCAATTGTATGTCCTGTTAAAGAATATTGGCATTCAAGAGCATGCAAATTTGCCCATTTATGGGTGCGTGATAAATAACCAGCGTTAGTGCTCCCAATTTTTTTCTAAATGTCTCCCAATTGCCCCCAAAATACAGTGGTGTCTTCTTTATTAAAAAAATATAAATAGTAGCATCTTTATTTTTTAATAACGTAAGTGCACAAAGAAGTTATTATGGGTTAAAATTGACAGATGTGGGGTGTTAGAAAAAAAAGTGCCTTTACATTGTGGTCTATAAATATATACGTATGGGCTTATATAAATATATATTTATGTGTTAATATGTGTTTATATACACATATAAACACATAAATATATATGTATATAAGCACATACATATATATTTTAAATTGGTGCCCATCACTGCGCAACTTACCCCCTTCGCTGCGTTAGGACAGACACAGCATGAGAACGAGGATCCCATTGGAGTCTATAGAAGCATGATCTTATTTGCATGCAATGATATTACCAAGTGGAGCGCAACTATTGCCCTTGCGAAAAAAATATTTTGCACTTCAATTGTAATCTGGCCCTTGATGGGGAGTGGAATGTACACTGGACTGTTTTTTAGAATAACTAATTAACCATTTCATCAGTGATTTAATTTTGTAACTAATCTCCCTTTAAGCAGTACAAAATCTGATTTTTAGGTATTACCTTTAGGTCATATCTTCTTCATTTAGGCCAAGGAAAGATCATGTATTGTTGGCTATTTAAGAGATACATTCATTAGATCTGCTTCATTAGACACTTGCATACTAAAGTACTAAAACATTTGACCTGTCTTGTGGATTAGTATTCATTAAGTTCTTGAGATATTAAAGACGATATTATATACCCAACTTGTTTCTTTTTTTACATACAATTTTATTGAATTTTTAGATTAAAACAAAAGATATTTGAAAAAAACATGACATAACAATATCATCAAATAGCAAGAAAACAGAATGTTCGTGTACATAATGAGTACTCTTCTTCCCCAGTAAGTCTCAATAGCTTTGGAGTTCAGTGCCTAATTAATGTCTCAAATATTCTGAGTTTACTGAATAAGTCCTTTAAAGTGTATAAGACCTTATCATAGAAAATTAAAAAGGAAGTAAATGGTTATATCACTGCAGTTTGTCAAAATCAAAACATAAAAACTTTTTTCCCCTTGTAATTGAGGATAAGAAGAAAAAAAAAGTGTGTGTGTGGGGGGTGGGGGGAGTCGCTAAGTGCTCTATTGAGGTATAGATGCCGTTTTAACAATGCCTTGGTAACACCTTTAGATTTATGCAAGTTGAGTAGCCCTGATTCTACAAATATGTCCTTCTTCCCGAATAATGCAGCTTTCCCAAATCCCCACTTATTGTCTGTTACACTTAGTTCAAACATTAGACGATAGTATTTTTACATTTTTTATTATGACTTCAAAGTTAGGCATTGATGTCTTCCAATACTTTGCAATACAGATACACACTGCAGTAAAATTAGTGCTATAAGTTTATTTAGTTGTTTACTCAATCTCTTTGAAGGGAAATGTAATAGCCTGTTGTGGACAAAACCCCCTTTCCAATATTTTATTAATCATTGTTGAAGTCTTCATCCAAATTTGATTAACTCTTGAACATGCCCACCAAATGTGATACTATGTACCTATGTCCCCGCAACCTCTAAAACAAGTATTTTGTAAAGCATGGTGTATATGGTGAAGTCTGACTGGGCTCTCAACTTGTATCTTTTTAAAAAATGTAAAGATAGGGGGAGTCATTGGTCAATATCCAAACAGGGATATAAATATCACAGAGTAACTTATAATGCTTGATAAGCAAAAATACTATTTGTCTGGTTATACACAATGTAATAAATTCTGAAACAGTGTGTCAACAAACAAACATATCAAAGTCCCATATGATGATATAGGGTATTGAATAAAGGATCATCCTATATAATAAAAGGCCAAGTGTGTTTGTCCGAAGCTGTCATGCGCAGTAGAGACAGCACGGGGACAAACACACCTGGCCTTTGAGTCCCTACCTGAGCTGCGGCAGAAGTGGGCGTGACTGGACGTGATCGGGGGCGTGGTCAGATGTGAAGGGGCGTGGTCGGCCGTGAAGGATCATGAAGTGGGCGTGGTTGGGCGCAAAGGGGCCGTGGCAGGGCGAAGTCACTCACGCAAGATAGAGGGGAGAGAGATAGAGAGGGGGGGAGATAAAAAGAGAGGGGAAAGAGAGAGAGGGGGGAGATAAAAAGAGAGGGGGAGAGAGAGAGAAAGGGGGAGAGAGAGAGAGAGAGGTGGAAGAGAGAGAAGGGGAGAGAGCGCAAAAGAGAGGGGGGAGAGAGAGCGCAAAAGAGAGGGGGAGAGAGCGCAAAAGAGAGGGGGGAGAAAGAGAGCGCAAAAGAGAGGGGGGGAGAGAGAGCAAAAGAGAGGGGGGAGAGAGAGAGCGCAAAAGAGAGGCGGGAGAGAGTGCAAAAGAGAGGGGGAGAGAGAGCGCAGAAGAAACATGGGAGAGAGAGAGTGCAAAAGAGAGGGGGAGAGAGAGCACAAAAGAGGGGAGAGAGAGGGCAAAAGAGAGGGGGGAGAGAGCACAAAAGAGAGGTAGAAAGAGAGAGCACAAAAGATAGGGGAGAGAGAGAGTGCAAAAGAGAGGGGGAGAGAGAAAGTGCAAAAGAGAGGGGGAGAGAGAGAGCGCAAAAGAGAGGGGGAGAGAGAGCGCAAAATAGGGGGAGAGTGCAAAAGAGAGGGGGGAGAGAGAGAGCGCAAAAGAGAGGGGGAGAGAGAGTGCAAAAGAGAGGGGGGAGAGAGAGAGCACAAATGAGAGGGGGGAGAGAGAGAGTGCAAAAGAGAGGGGAGAGAGAGAGTGCAAAATAAAGGGGGGAGAGAGAGCTCAAAAGAGAGGGGAAGAGAGCGCAAAAGAGAGGGGGAGAGAGAGAGCAAAAGAGAGGGGGAGAGAGAGCAAAAGAGAGGGGGAGGGAGCGCAAGGGGTGGGACCGCTGTACTGCAAAAAATGGCTCGTGTGAATGGGCTTTAGGACTAGTCATAAATAATTAGTGATGGCAGGTCCAGGCAGCTATCTGTGGATAGATCAAGGTCTTGATCCAAGTTCAGCAATCTGTGATTACCATAGAAAACCAGAACCGACACATGGCCTAGTATTGCATAGCTAGATGACAAGACATATGTGATATATAGCACTCACATTTAGTGGAGCACCCCTTTGGTGCTAGAAAATGACAGTTTGATCCCAGCCTGCTTTTCTAGCACCAAAGGGGTGCTCCACTAAATGTGAGTGCTATATATCACATATGTCTTTTCATTTAGTTATGCAATACTAGGGCAAGTGGCGCTTCTGGTTTGCTATAATATTCACAGATTGTTTCTTTTTAGCAACCTTGTTGGCTTCATCAGACTGAGAATGAAGCTTTCAACCTTTATGAGCATTTCTTTAAAACTATAGAACTATATAATCTATATAATATTGCAAAATAAATGTTTTAAAATCATTGAACACTGCCATTTTGTTAGCACAATTTACAAGGAATAATCAGGTGTGCCAATTAGGTAAAAACATAAATAAGCCTGTGCTCTGATCTAAATAATCATTGTATGGAATGTTGCAGACTCTAGTAAAAGTCCCCATATTTAAAAGGACAAGGCAATCATTTTCTATTGTGTATGAGAGTTGCAGCCAAATGTAAAAAATATATTTAAAAAACATGGTTGAGTAAATCTAACAGGAAGTGTGTGACTGTATACAACTGTGTCTACTGAGATTGACACTGACATCTCTCATAGGAAAAGTTAGTTTATTCAGCACAGTAACACAAAAGTATATAATGGTGATACTCTAGTCTATCTGGAGGGAGTGGAGGTAAAACAATATTGATAAAAACAGAATTTGTCAGTTAAAACAAGCAAAATAAATGATATATGCAGTTTTACAATTTTGCTTTATTTTAATTAAGTAAAACGTTTACAGGGTGACTAGATATTGAGTTTAATTTCCCTTTAAAATCACCTTCCTATACGTTTGCAACAACAATTAATTTTGCTATGTGTATAATTGATTTGATTTTTACAAAGAATTTTTTGTTTCGTATAAATTTTTTTATCAAATATTCAATGAAATTTGTTTCCCAGAAAATTTGTTGGCAGCACTATTTGATATTCATTTAGTTTAAAATGAAACAAATACTGAATATCTGTTAAATATTTTTTGGCTAGATTACGAGTTTTGCGTTAAGAGCTGCTCGGTAATAACTTGCAAGTTAATACCACCGCTCACTTCCCTACAGTGCTGGTATTACAGGTTTACAAAAACCCGGCGTTAGCAGGCAAAAAGTGAGCGTAGAGCAAAATTGTGCTCCATTACGCACTCCAATACCAGCGCTGCTGAAAGCTGCGGTGAGCTGGATTTACGTGATCTTGCACGATTTCCCCATAGACATCAATGGGGAGAGCCGGCTGAAAAAAAGTTTAACACCTGCAAAAAAGGAGCGTAAATCTCCGTAACGCAGCCCCATTGATTCCTATGGGGAAAGAAAATTTATGTTTACACCTAACACCCTAACATAAACCCGAGTCTAAACACCCCTAATCTTACACTTATTAACCCCTAATCTGCCGCCCCCGACATCGCTGACACCTACATTATACTTATTAACCCCTAATCTAATGCTCCCAACATCGCCGACACCTACATAATGTTATTAACCCCTAATCTCCTGCCCTCAATGTCGCCGCAACCTACCTACACTTAATAACCCCAATCTGCCGCCCCCAATGTTGCCGTCACTATTTAAAATGAAATACTTACCTATAAAATAAACCCTAAAATAGCTAAAATATAACTAATAGTTACATTGTATCTAGCTTAGGTTTTATTTTTATTTCACAGGCCAATTTGTAGGTAGAAAAGTTACTAAATAGTTATTAACTATTTACTAACTACCTAGCTAAAATAAATACAAATTTACCTGTAAAATAAAACCTAACTTGTCTTACACTAACATCTAACCTTACAATACAATTAAATAAATCACATAAATTAAATACAATTAACTAAATTACAAAAAAAAACCCCACTAAATTACACAAAATAAAAAAGAAATTATCAGATATTTAAACCGATTACACCTAATCTAATAGCCCTATCAAAATAAAAAAGCCCCCCAAAATAAAAAAACCCTAGCCTAAACTAAACTACCAATAGCCCTTAAAAGGGCATTTTGCGGGGCATTGCCCCAAGAAATCAGCTCTTTTACCTGTAAAAAAAAAAATACAAACAACCCCCAACAGTAAAACCCACCACCCACACAACCAACCACCCAAATAAAATCCTAACTAAAATACCTAAGCTCCCCATTGCCCTGAAAATGTATTAGGGCATTTTGCTCTTTTTCTGCCTAAAACCCTAATCTAAAAATAAAACCCACCCAATAAACCCTTAAAAAAGCCTAACACTAACCCCCGAAGATCCACTTACAGTTTTTGAAGATCCGACATCCATCCTCAACGAAGCCGGCAGAAGTCCTCAACGAAGCAGCAGAAGTCTTCATCCAACTGGGCAGAAGTCTTCATCCAACCGGGCAGAAGTTTTCATCCAGACGGCATCTTCTATCTTCATACAACCGGCATGACATCCGGGGCAAAGCATCCTCTTCAGTCGAAGTCTTCTTCAGAATGAGATTTCCCTTTAAATGACATCATCCAAGATGGCGTCCCTTAGATTCCGATTGGCTGATAGATTTCTATCAGCAATCGGAATTAAGGTTGAAAAAATCCTATTGGCTGTTGCAATCAGCTAATAGGATTGATGGATGACGATAGAAGATGCCGTCTGGATGAAGACTTCTGCCCGGTTGGATGAAGACTTCTGCTGCTTCGTTGAGGACTTCTGCTGGCTTCATTGAGGATGGATGTCCGGTTTTCCAAAACTGTAAGTGGATCTTCGGGGGTTAGTGTTAGGCTTTTTTAAGGGTTTATTGGGTGGGTTTTATTTTTAGATTAGGGTTTTGGGCAAGAAAAAAGAGCTAAATGCCCTTTTGAATGCAATGCCCATCCAAATGCCCTTTTCATGGCAATGGGGAGCTTAGGTTTTTTTAGTTAGGATTTTATTTGGGGGGTTGGTTGTGTGGGTGGTGGGTTTTACTGTTGGGGGGTTGTTTGTATTTTTTTTTACAGGTTAAAGAGCTGATTTCTTTGGGGCAATGCCCCGCAAAAGGCCCTTTTAAGGGCTATTAGTAGTTTAGTTTAGGCTATGTTTTTTTTTATTTTGGGGGGCTTTTTTTATTTTAATAGGGCTATTAGATTAGGTGTAATTAGTTTAAATATCTGATCATTTCTTTTTTTATTTTGTGTAACTTAGTGTATGTTTTTGTAATTTAGTTAATTGTATTTAATTTATGTAATTTATTTAATTGTAATGTAAGGTTAGGTGTTAGTGTAAGACAGGTTAGGTTTTATTTTACAGGTAAATTTGTATTTATTTTAGCTAGGTAGTTAGTAAATAGTTAATAACTATTTACTAACTAGTCTACCTAGTTAAAATAAATACAAACTTAGCTGTGAAATAAAAATAAAACCTAAGCTAGATACAATGTAACTATTAGTTATATTGTAACTAGCTTAGGGTTTTTTTTTTACAGCTAAGTATTTAGTTTTAAAAAGGAATTATTTAGTTATTAATAGTAGGTTTTATTTAGATTTATTTTAAATACAGTAAATTTAGTGGGTGTTAGGGTTAGGTTTAGGGGTTAATAACTTTAGTATAGTGGTGACGACGTGTGTGGCGGAAGATTAGGGGTTAATAAATATAGGTAGGTGGCGGTGATATTAGGGGCAGCAAATTAGGGGTTAATAATATTTAACTAGTGTTTGTGATGTGGGAGTGCGGTGGTTTAGGGGTTAATATGTTTATTATAGTGGCGGCAATGTCCGGAGAGGCAGATTAGGGGTTAATAAATTTATTTTAGTGTTTGCGATGCGGGAAGGCCTCGTTTTAGGGGTTAATAAGTAGTTTATGGGTGTTAGTGTACTTTTTAGCACTTTAATTATGAGTTCTATGTTACAGCTTTGTAGCGTAAAACTCATAACTACTGACTTTCAGTTTACGGTATCGATCTTGGGGGTATAGGCTATACTGCTCACTTTTTGGCCTCCCAGGCAGACTCGTAATACCGACGCAAAGGAAGTCCCATTGAAAATTTACTTTTTGGAAGCTGCGGTAATTACGTTGCGTTACGGCCAAAAAAGTGTGCGGCGCCCCTAAACCTGCAAGACTTGTAATACCAGCGGTAGAGAAAAAGAGCCTTAACGCTGCTTTTCACTCATACGCAAAACTTGTAACCTAGCCGTATATTTGTTTTCATCATAACAAATATAAATGTTTAAAAGCTAAAGGTAAAAAAGTTTACCTGTAGCTTTATACTTACCTTCATGCTGGAGAGCCACAATAACCCGGTCCTATTCTTCATAGATCCCTGGCCACGCTAAAAGGAAGCTTAGCACCATGGCCTGCACTAAAAGACCTTCTCTTTTAGATTTTTGTACCTTAAATTGTTTTTTTACAAATACAATAGTGTTGCTTACCAGCATAGTCTGTCCTTCCAGCCAAGCTTGTCTTTGATATGTGCACCATATTGAGCCTGCTGTAAAAACAGAACTTCTATGTGAGCTGGAAGAAAAGTGTCCCTGCTCAGAACGCCAGCCGCTCATATACTAGATACTAAAGTGCTCCTCACTACCAAGGGATCCAGTAGGAATCAATTATTAGGCTCCAAGTAAAAAGTAGGAAACTTTATTTATGTGCAATATAAAATCACAATATATCCATGTGTTCAGGGTATGGAAACTGCAGGAACTCAGACGCGTTTCATGCGATGCTACTGCACTTGTTCAATGCTATAGAAGCATTTTCCAAACTTTCTATTAAAGGCATATAATTAATTGATCATTAGGTAATTTACAATGTTGGTACTATATAAAGCTCAGTCTCTCATTGAGACTAATATTAATATTATTATGAGCCTCCACCATACTAACCTTATCTCACTTTCACAGTCATGCTATACCCAACATTACACCCCTTCTCCTCTTCTGATACTGGGAATCACAAAACAAACCCCAGGAATCCAGCATCTGCTAGAACAGACTCAGCTCTCAAACAGCATATAAATGTAAATGTTCTAATTTTCCAGGCACAGTAGCATCATACTGAAGCATTGCAAGGGCAGGTAACTACATTACATAATTAATTATCTTCTATTAAAGGGACATGAAACACAATTTTTATTCTTTAATGATTCAGATAGAGAATACAATTTTAAACAAGTTTCCAATTTACTTCTATTATATAATTTGCTTCATTCTTTAGATATCATTTGTTCAAGAAATATCAACGCACATTGGTGAGCCAATCACAAGAGACAGCTATGTGCAGCCACCAATCAGCAGCTACTGAGCCTATTTAGATATGTTTTTCAACCATGGATATCAAGAGAATGAAGCAAAATAGATAAAAGTAGTAAATTGGAGAGTTGTTTAAAATTGCATGTTCTTTCTGGATCATTAAAGAAAAACTGCGGCTTTTATGTCCCTTTAAGCTCCTACCATTTCTGATTGTCTACATGTTTTTTCACATGCCTTCTGCATTTTTACACATTCTGCTAAGTTATCCTCAGAAAACTCAAATTTATTTAATCCCTGTTAGTGGGTGAAGCATTAAACTGGGCCTACCTTATACATGGGTAAAATAACCCAATACTGAGCCGTTTACAAGATGTTATTGAAACCATTAAACTAGCCCTTGATGACATTGTGCAGCAGCTATAGCCATTCTGTAAAGCTACGTCAAGGCACCACTGCTAAGCATGATGTTTTAATTAATCAACTCAAAAAATACTTTTTGAAGAAGTCTTTTAGTAAAAGACGAGTTGTCTCATGTTGAGACACCTTAAAGAGACAGCACTAAACACTGCGCTAAGTATTCTGTTGAAGCCCTACAAATAACTGATAATAATAATACCTTGAGATTAGTATATAAAATGTTTATTTTGCATAATGAAATCATTTTGAATCATATTTTCATTATTTATTAAATGTCTGCTGACTTCTCAAGGCTAATCCCGCAACATATATGTCCCTAATTGGCTTTAATTGATAACAACAGAACAAAAATTCACTTTAAGCTAACTTTACAACAGTGACTAGCCTTCTTGTCTGAGGACTAAAGGACTAAAGTCAAGAGTGTCTCCTTCAAATAAAGTAAGGCTATTGATAAATAATTACACTATAAATTATGTTAATTTGTTTTTAAAATGTTAAGACTTAGCTAATAGCTAATATGTTATTCAATAGAAATGTCTTGTAAATACAAGGGGGCCTATCTATCAAGCTCCGAATGGAGCTTGATGCCCCGTGTTTCTGGCGAGCCTGCAGACTCGCCAGAAACAGCAGTTATGAAGCAGCGGTCACAAAGACCACTGCTCCATTACCTGTCCGCCTGCTCTGAGCAGACGGACAGACATCGCCGGAAATCAACCCGATTGAGTATGATCGGGTTGATTGACACCCCTCTGCTGACGGCCCATTGGCCGAGAGTCTGCAGGGGGCGGCGTTGCACCAGCTTCTCTTGTGAGCTGCTGGTGCAATGCTGAATACGGAGAACGTATTGCTCTCCGTATTCAGCGAGGTCTGGCGGACCTGATACGCACTGTCGGATCAGGTCTGTTAGACTTTCATAAATAGGGGCCAAGGTGTTTACTGCACCTTTAAGATCTGGATGCCTTGACCAAAAACTTCTTGAGAAGTGTCCAGAGAAGAAACTGCCCAAGAAAACCAAAGAAAACTTTATTTTGGTATATTCAAGGACAGAATAAATAACTGGCAATTTGAGCCACATATCTTTGGAAACAAATGGGTACATTTAGTACTTACATGAATTATGTCAATGAAAGTAAGATCTCTAGATTGATTCAGGAGCAGAAGGCATTTTTTCGGACTTTAATTTCGCTGAAGAAAATCAAATTCAACTAATATTAAAATATTCTCATATGATGATGGAAAGATTAGTTGTTTCACTTCTCTCTGGGCCCATAACTCTTAAAATGATTGTTAATTATGGATCAAGGAGACATTTAATATTTGTTCAGTTGATTTCATCACCACAATTTCAAGTGATTTTGGGAATTCTTTGGCTTACCATATACATTTTAATGATTGATTAGCACACTGGAAAAATATTTCTTTCATGTAATTGGCAAGAGTCCATGAGCTAGTGACGTATGGGATATACAATCCTACCAGGAGGGGCAAAGTTTCCCAAACCTCAAAATGCCTACAAATACACCCCTCACCACATCCACAATTCAGTTTTACAAACTTTGGTGGTGGAGTAAGTTTGTGCTAAGATTTCTACGTTGACATGCGCTTCTCAGCTTTTTTTGAAGCCAGATTCCACTCAGAGTACAGCGAATGTCAGAGGGATGTGAAAGGAGTATCACCTATTGAATGCAATGATTTTCCTAACGGGGGTCTATTTCATAGGTTCTCTGTTATTGATCGTAGAGATTCATCTCCTACATCCCTTTTCAGATCGACGATATACTCTCATATACCATTATCTCTACAGATAACTGTTTCAGTACTGGTTTTTGGTAAGTATGTTTTTTATTACTTAAGATACCCCAGCTATGGTCTGACACTTTATGCATTTATATAAAGTTCTAAATATATGTATTGCACTTATATTTGCCATGAGGTTCGTGTATTTCCTTGTGCAGACTGTCAGTTTCATATTTGGGAAATAAAACATATTAAGAAATATTTTTTTCTTACCTGGGGTTTAGTCTTTTTCAAATTGACTACTTTTTACTTACAAATTGCGGGCAGCATTAGGCCCGCAGGTGCGCCAAATGCTAGACTTTATTGCATAATTCTTGGCACAAGAATGTTTTGGTGCGAAAAGTATGTTCGTTGACGCAAGTTCGTCACTTCCGGCGTCGTAGTTGACGCGGAAGCCTTACAAACGGTTGCGTCATTAGTGATGCAAGTGTGTTATTTCCCTTATATTGTTGGTGCCAAAAAATTTTCTCTTTCGTTGTGTGTCATACTTGGTGCCAAATTTTTCATTATTTCTATACCCCATTGCTGTTTGCCTCTTGCCTTTTTCTATGTCAGAGGGCTATGCTGTTTGCATTTTTTCCCATTCCTGTCATATAAGGAAATTGATAATTTTGCTTTATATGTTGTTTTTTCTTTTACATTTTGCAAGATGTCTCAATCTGATCCTGCCTCAGAAGTATCTGTTGGAACTTTGCTGCCTGACATCGGTTCTACCAAAGCTAAGTGCATTTGTTGTAAGATTGTGGAAATTATATCTCCGAATGTCATTTGTAATAGTTGTCATGATAAACTTTTACATGCAGAGAATGTATCCATCAGTAATAGTACATTGCCAGTTGCAGTTCCTTCAACTTCTAATGTACATGATATACCTATGAATTTTAAAGAATTTGTTACTGATTTTATTCAGAAGCCTTTGTCTGCATTTCCGCCTTCTAATAAACGTAAAAGGTTTTTTAAAACTTCAAATGACCGACAACATAATGATTTATCCTCCTCTGATGAGGATCTATCTGATTCAGAAGATCCCTCCTCAGATATTGACACTGACAAATCTACTTAAAATTTAAAATAGAGTATATTTTATTCAGGTCATCTTCTCAGGCCTGCAATTTCTTTGGCTGATGTTGCGGCTGCATCAACTTTTTGGTTGTAAAATTTTGCGCAACAAGAATTGGATTCTGACATATATAGCATTGTTTACTGCAACATGCTAATCATTTTATTTGTGATGCCATTTTTGATATTATCAAAATTGATGTTAGATCCATGTCTTTAGCTATTTTAGCTAGAAGAGCTTTGTGGCTTAAATCTTGGAATGCTGATATGACATCTAAGTCTAGATTATTATCTCTTTCTTTCCAAGGTAATGATATATTTGGTTCTCCATTGGATTCTATTATTTCAACTGTTACTGGAGGAAAGGGGGTTTTTCTGCTTCAGGATAAAAAACCTAAGGGTAAATCTAAGGTTTCTAACCTGAATCCAAGCCTTTTAAAAAACCAGTTATCCCCTAAGTCCGCATGGTAGGGGGCAGATTAAGGTTTTTCAAGGATTTTTGGACAAATTCTGTCCAAAATCAATGGATTCAGAACATTGTCTCTCAAGGGTATCGAATAGGATTCAGAGTAAACCCTCCTGTGAGAAGATTTTTTCTCTCACGTATCCCAGCAAATCCAGTAAAAGCTCAGGCTTTCCTGAAGTGTGTTTCAGACCTGGAATCTTCAGGGGTATTCATGCCGGTTCCTTTTCAGGAACAAGGTCTGGGGTTTTATTCAAATCTATTCATTGTCCCAAAGTTGGAAAATTAATTCAGACCAGTTCTGGATCTGAAAATTTTGAATCATTATGTAAGAGTACCAACTTTCAAGATGGTGACTATAAGGACTACTACTAGGGAGGAGAACTGGCACTAGTTATAGTGTATTAAAGGAATAAATGGAAATGTGTTTCTGGTGCTAACCCTCCATAAATAAAGCAAGTAAAATAGAGGTGAAAGAACCTCAAGGGGTGGGTTTAGTTAAGCACTCATTCCTAATTGAATAGTTAAAATAATGATTTCTAATCGTAAATATTAAAATAAAGATCTCTGAGTATAAACAATGTACCAACAATTAACTAAGTCACATCGTCCCCCTGTTTCCTGGCCGATAACAGCTCCCTTGGCTTCAGGTGACAGGGATAATGGACAACTAAGGTGACGTATCTTATGTTTATGGTTATGCTGCTTAAATCGCATCAGCCCCAATTCAATAGTGTATGTGTTTTGCGTATTATATATTCGGGTCTTGAGACACCTATATTATGTCTAATCATACAATTCTATTAACATGATCACACACAATGTCAATAATATCTCATAACGATGTGTATAATAATATACTATAACACGGAACCACCCTCTTGAATCACCAATGTAGATTGTTTGCATAGTAGGTAGTAAAAATGTGAGAATAGAATAATCTGATTGAATATACAGTGCCATGAATGTCAATAACGTATCCTTTGTTTGTGATTGCGCTGCTCAAATCGCATCTGCCACAATTATATTGGTGTATATGTTAGGCATATTGTGTTATAGGGTCTTAAGGTGAAAAGCACCTAAATGCTGCCTAAACATACCATTATGTGGACATATAATGTCTCCACAAAGTGTGTAAGATAAATAGTATACTAGTGCAGAAAGTATGTATAGACTCAAAGCTTATCATATGATGCACTGTATTAGTGTGATAACACATATACGTGTGACTGACGGGAATATCATTTATTTAGAAATATATGTATATACTAAATGACAAGTCAGTTCTACTATGTGCATATAAGATTCTTTGGACAGTGTGTGCCATTGTGACTTATGCAGTAATTAAAGTTGTACGTTTAAATCAAGACTAGTTAAATACATTAATTGGCCATTGATGCTATCATTCTAATAATATCCCGAATGGATACAACATAGCTTAATGATAGAGACATAACATAATAGAGGCTATAAAGTAAGGCAAGGGATTGGATAGAATAAAAGTTGTGCTATGAGCAGCAACAGACACGAATACAAAGTTATTATCAGTCTAAAACATACAAAATGGTTAACCACCACATAACCTGATCGGAGAAGGCCACCCTTGTATGTTACCATCAGTTAGTTGTTATTAAATAAATGTGTGTCAACATATAGAGATGGTCAACAAAATGTACAAATGCCATCCGATATGGGCCCATTTAATCAAACTCTTATAAGTTATGACTGAAAAAAGTACCTTTTTAATAGGTACCTAGAATCATCCCACATCCACATTAGTAGAATACGTTTAACATTATTTAAAGAAACGCCCAATAATTATTGGCTTCATTCATCCCGTGTGGTATAACTGTGTTTAGTTTAAAAATCCAGCCTGTTTCTTTTTGCAATAGAATTCTCTCACTATTTCCCCATCTGATTCCTGGTTTAACCTGTTCCAGGCCCCAATATTCTGTCTCAAACTGATAGCACATCATTAAATGATCTTATAACTTTATTAGAAGAAAATGATGATATGACTAATGAAGCCATTCATGAATCTAATACTGATAACTGGCGTAAAATACTTAAACCTAAGTCACAATTTATACCTCCTAGCAATATTTCACCCCAAGCTGTCACTTTTCTGAATTTAGTCTGTAACAATAGTATATCTATTCAAGATAAATATTATTCTGAAATCAATATGACCAAGCCAGAAATTGAAGCTATGAAAGAGATGGGTAGTTGGGCAGACGCTCAATTTAAAAATAGTGACAAAGGGGTTAATATTGTAGTATGGCCTACATCGATGTATGTTGAAGAAGCTATGAGACAGCTTTTAAATACCACCAATTACAAAAAAATATTGGGGAACCCTACAGAAAATTTCCTTGAAAAATATAAAAAATTGATTGACGTAACTTTTTCTGAGAACATCATTGACCTAAAAGAACACAAATATTTAACTGTGACTAATCCTAAAGTAGCCACGATGTACCTTTTACCCAAAATCCACAAAAATATCTCTTGTCCCCCAGGGAGACCCATCGTTTCTGGAATGGGATCTTTAACAGAAAAAGCCAGTAGATATGTGGATGCGAGAAATATTTTGGATGCCTTGCCCTCTTACAACAGAGACACCATGGACATTTTAAATAAAATGCAAAACATTCAGGTCACACAACATTCTGTACTTGTAACATGTGATGTTGAATCACTTTATACCAGCATCAAGACTGAATGGGGTATTAAAGCGGTTGCCCATTTTTTGAACAGAGACACGGACTTTACCAAAGACTTTATCATTAGATTACTTAAATTTGTCCTTACATACAACTACTTTGTCTTTGATGATAAATTCTTTCTACAAATATGTGGTACCGCTACGGGTACATCCTGTGCCCCGACTTATGCAAATATTTACCTGGGCTGGTGGGAAGAGAGGATAGTGTTCAGTGACACAATGAACATATATACTCAATATATATCCCACTGGTCCATATATATAGACGATATTCTTCTCATATGGGAGGGTCCAATAGAAATATTGGATGATTTTGTTAAACTACTTAACACTAATCCGTTTGGATTATTTTTGACATATAACACCAGTAGTTACAAAATTGAATTCCTGGATCTGACCATTATCAAACATGATGACAAATTAGTAACAGAAACTTACAGAAAACCTACTGCTACCAATAATATATTACACGCTAATAGTCATCATCATCCATCCACCATTAATAGCCTCCCATATGGAGAATATTTAAGAATAAGGAGGAATTGCACAGATATCAATTCTTTCAAAAAATCAGCCTTGGAGCAGAGAGAAAGATTACTGAAACATGGCTACACTAGAAAATAGTTAGCTAGAGCCTATCAAAAAGCACTAGCCAAAAATAGGTCGGAATTTCTTAAACCAAAAAAGCAAATTATGTCAGAATCAAACACTATCAGATTCATGTCCACATATAACTGTCAAAGTGACAAAGTAACTACGATTGTCAATAAATATTGGCACATTCTAAAAAGTGAGGAAAAATTAAAGTCACTTTTACCAGATAGACCTTCTTTCACTTTTAGACGTGCAAATAATTTGATGGATAATTTAACTCAGTCATTTTGACAGAAATAGAAACAAAAAAACAATTCACCAAGACTCTACTCCGTGTGGACACTGTAAAATATGCCAGTTCATGGTTAAAAAAGATTCCATCACCGACAGATTCTCTAAGATCTTGAAAATAAAGACCCATATTAATTGCCAAAGTGAAAATGTTATTTATTGCCTGTCATGTTCGTGTAATATTATCTATACAGGCATGACAACATGCAAACTCAGTACTAGAGTGACTGAACACTTAAGCAATATTCGCAACTCACAAAAGGATTCAGAGAAGGGTAAACAAATAACCAGTGTAGCGAAACATTTCCTTCAGTGCCACTCTGGCAGAACTACCTTTTTTAAATGCTGGGGCCTGGAACAGGTTAAACCAGGAATCAGAGGGGGAAATAGTGAGAGAATTCTGTTGCAAAAAGAAACAGGCTGGATTTTTAAACTAAACACAGTTATACCACACGGGATGAATGAAGCCAATAATTATTGGGTGTTTCTTTAAATAATGTTAAACTTATTCTACTAATGTGGATGTGGGATGATTCTAGGTACCTATTACAAAGGTACTTTTATTAGTCATAATTTATTAGAGTTTGATTAAATGGGCCCATATCGGATGGCATTTGTACATTTTGTTGACCATCTTTATATGTTGACACACATTTATTTAATAGTAACCAACTGATGGTAACATACAAAGGTGGCCTTCTCCGATCAGGTTATGCGATGGTTAACCATTTTGTATGTTTTAGATTGATAATAACTTTATATTCGTGTCTGTTGCTGCCCATAGCACAACTTTTATTCTATCCAATCCCTTGCCTTACTTTATAGCCTCTATTGTGTTATGTCTCTATCATTAAGCTATGTTGTATCCATTTGGGATATTTGTAAGGATTCCAGGCCACCTTTTCCAGCTCTCCACATCACCTGTTCTCTTCCTACCTGCATTTAAGTCATCACCTGACTGCAAACAGGTGCTTAGTTATTGCACTTGTAGCAGCTACCTGCAAACCTGCAAACCTACGCTACTGTGTTTTCCCTTCAAGCCCAAATATTGGATTACAATTCCTTCATGCTCTTTCGTGTAGTTCTCTACATGCTTTTCCCTACAGAGGATTATTAAAAGAACAGAGTCATTTATCTCTACAAGCGATAACATTCCCACTCTGGAACTGTTTACAAAAGATCTGTTGTTTTATGTACACGTCTACAGCGGATTACAAGGTATTACCTTATTCACTCAGTTTACCATTCCTGGAGACTCTACTCTCAAAGTTTTCCAAGCCAGGTCTGTTTATCAAACTTTTCTAGCATTCACGCTAGTATCGGACTGCCTGTTTCACCTCTGATACTGTGTTACACAAACAGCGTCTGCCGCTGTCACTCAAGAGCTCCGATCCTCCCACTTGTCAGTACTCAGCTCCGCTCTGTAGCGGTCACAGCGTTCAGCTGCTTATTTCATCTGATATCTCTCTGCGCTGGATAAGGAGGTAAGAGGAAAGTTTAGCAAGTCTCTTTACTGTTGTGATTACTAACTTACCTCACCGGAAGATCTACTACCGCAACAACGTCTGAGTCTCTGTATCACTGATATAGAAGTTATCTGGAACTCTCTTGCACAGATTTCCTTTCCCAATCCTGTGTTCAGCAGCTTCTGGGATTTCCTATTGCATTGCTGTTAATGAAGTCTAAGTTCCTTTTTTGTCTCTCCTAAGTTGAAATAACTTTTGGGGGAATTTCTATTTCTTTATTGCCATGTAAATGAAAGTAATCTTTTTCACCTATATCCAAACAGTCTATGCTAAGAAATAGCCTGTCCAACAAGGTGATACATTCCCAATCATAATCAAGTCTGCAGTTGAGATCTTCTTTCTTATTCATAAGGTGATTACCATACAGACCTCACAATATTATTAGAATGATAGCATTAATGGCCAATTAATGTATTTGACTAGTCTTGATTTAAATGTACAACTTTAATTACTGCATAAGTCACAATGGCACACACTGTCCATATAATCTTATATGCACATAGTAGAACTGACTTGTCATTTAGTATATGCATATATTTCTAAATAAATAACATTCCCATCAGTCACACGTATATGTGTTATAAGCTTTGAGTCTATACATACTTTCTGCACTAGTATACTATTTATATTACACACTTTGTGGAGACATTACATGTCCACATAATGGTATGTTTAGGCAGCATTTAGGTGCTTTTCACCTTAAGACCCTATAACACAATATGCCTAACATGTACACCAATATAATTGTGGCAGATGAGATTTGAGCAGCGCGATCACAAGTAAAGGATACGTTATTGACATTCATGGAGCTGTATATTCAATCGGATTATTCTATTCTCACATTTTTACTACCTAATATGCAAACGATCTACATTGGTGAATCAAGAGGGTGGTTCTGTGTTATAATATATTATTATACACATTGTGCTGATATATTATTGACATTGTGTGTGACCGTGTTAATAGAATTGTATGATTAGACATAATATAGGTGTCTCAAGACCCGAATATATAATACGCCAAACACATACACTATTGAATTGGGGCTGATGCGATTTAAGCAACATAACCATAAACATAAGATACGTCAATGACATTCACGGCGGCTTGTAACCAATAGGATTAACCATTACCCTCACACCCTTACTACTTACTACGTAAATGATTTGGATTGGTGACTTTAGAGGGTGGTTCTGTGTTACAGGATTGGGTTGGTTTACAATATTTTTTATGTGCTATATAAAGGGGTGGCACCCGGGCCTCGGTTTGTCTCCTCACATAGAAAAAGGCTGACATTACAGCCGAAACACATTTGTGTGTTTTGTGTCACTACGGTGCACTTTATTTTGGTTTTAACTTTAGTTGTCCATTATCCCTGTCACCTGAAGCCGAGGGAGCAATTATCGGCCAGGAAACAAGGGGATGATGTGACTTAGTTAATTGTTGGTACATTGTTTATACTCAGTGGTCTTTATTTTAATATTTATGATTAAATATCATTATTTTAACTATTCAATTAGGAATGAGTGCTTAACTAAACCCACCCCTTGAGGTTCTTTCACCTCTTTTTTCCTAACTATAAGGACTATTCTGCCTTTTGTTCAGCAAGGACATTATATGTCTACAATAGACTTGCAGGATGCATACCTTCATATTCCGATTCATCCAGAACATTTTCAGTTCCTGAGGTTCTCTTTTCTAGACAAGCATTACCAATTTGTTGCTCTTCCATTTGGCCTAGCAACAGCTCCAAGAATCTTTTCAAAGGTTCTAGGTGCCCTACTCTCTGTAATCAGAGAGCAGGGTATTGAAGTGTTTCCTTATTTGGACGATATCTTGGTACTAGCTCAGTCTTTACATTCTGCAGAATCTCACACAAATCAACACATCAACTAGTGTTGTTTCTTGAAAAACATGGTTGGAAGATCAATTTACCAAAAAGTTTCTTGATTCCTCAGACAAGGGTCACCTTGTTATGTTTCCAGATAGATTCAGTGTCCATGACTCTGTCTCTAACAGAAAAGAGACGTTTGAAATTGGTTGCAGCCTGTCGGCACCTTCAGTCTCAGTCATTCCCTTCATTGGCTATGTGCATGATAGTTTTAGGCCTCATGACTGCAGCATTGGACGCGATTCCTTTTGCTCATTTTCACATGAGACCTCTCCAGCTTTGTATGCTGAATCAATGGTGCATGGATTATACAAAGATATCACAGTTAATATCCTTAAATCCCAATGTTCGACACTCTCTGATGTGGTGGTTAAATCACCAGCGTTTAGTTCAAGGGGCTTCCTTTGTTCGGCCAACCTGGACTGTGATCACTACAGACGCAAGTCTTTCAGGTTGGGGAGCTGTTTGGGATTCTCTGACAGCACAAGGGGTTTGGAAATCTCTAGAGGCGAGATTACCAATCAATATTTTAGAACTCCATGCAATTCTCAGAGCTCTTCAGTTTTGGCCTCTGTTGAAGAGAGAACCATTAATTTGCTTTCAGACAGACAATATCACAACTGTGGCATATGTCAATCATCAGGGTGGGACTCACAGTCCCCAAGCAATGAAAGAAGTATATTGGATACTTGCTTGGGCGAAATCCAGCTCCTGTCTAATTTCTGTGGTGCATATCCCAGTTGTAGACAATTGGGAGGCGGATTATCTCAGCCATCAGACTTTACATCCAGGGGAGTGGTCTCTCCATCCAGATGTGTTTTCTCAGATTGTTCAGATGTGGGGTCTTCCAGAGATAGATCTCATGGCCCCTCCTCTAAACAAGAAACTTCTCAGATACCTGTCCAGGTCCAGGGATGTTAAGGTGGAAGCAGTGGATGCGCTGACACTTCCTTGGTGTTATCATCCTGCTTACATTTTTCTGCCTCTAGTTATTCTTCCAAGAGTGATATCCAAAATCATCATGGAACAATCGCTTGTGTTGCTAGTGGCTCCAGCATGGCCTCACAGGTTTTGGTATGCGGATCTTGTTTGGATGTCCAGTTGCCAACCTTGGCCACTTCCGTTAAGGCCGGACCTTCTGTCTCAAGATCCGTTTTTCCATCAGTATTTCAAATCATTAAATTTGAAGGTATGGAAATTGAACGTGTAGTACTAAGTCATAGAGGTTTCTCTGACTCAGTAATTAATACTATGTTACAAGCTCATAAATCTGTCTCTAGGAAGATTTATTATCGAGTTTGGAAGACCTACATTTCCTGGTGTTCTTCTCATAAATTCTTTTGGCATTCTTTAGAATTCCTAGAATTCTACAGTTTCTTCAGGATGGTTTGGATAAGGGTTTGTCTGCAAGTTCCTTGAAGGGACAAATCTCTGCTATTTCTGTTTTATTTCACAGAAAGATTGCTAAACTTCCTGATATTCACTGTTTTGTACAGGCTTTAGTTCGTATTAAGCCCGTCATTAAGTCAATTTCTCCTCCTTGGAGTTTTAATTTCATTTTTAAGGCATTACAGGCCCCTTCGTTTGAGCCTATGCATTCTTTGGACATTAAACTACTTTCTTGGAAAGTGTTGTTCCTTTTGGCCATCTCTTCTGCTAGAAGAGTTTCTGAGCTGTCTGCTCTTTCTTGTGAATCTCCTTTTCTGATTTTTCATCAGGATAAGGCGGTTTTGCAGACTTCTTTTAAATGTTTGCCAAAAGTTGTGAATTCTAACAAAATTAGTAGAGAAATTGAGGTCCCTTCCTTGTGTCCTAATCCTAAGAATTCTTTGGAAAGATCCTTACTTTCTTTGGATGTGGTGAGAGCTTTGAAATATTATGTTGAAGCTACTAAAAATTTCAGGAAGACTTCAAGTCTATTTGTTATATTTTCTGGTCCTAGGATAGGTCAGAAGGCCTCTGCTATTTCCTTGGTTTCTTGGTTAAAGCTTTTGATTCATCAAGCTTATTTGGAGTCAGGTCAGGCCCCGCCTCAGAGAATTACAGCTCATTCTACTAGATCAGTCTCCACTTCTTGGGCTTTTAAGAATGAAGCTTCAGTTGATCAGATTTGCAAAGCAGCAACTTGGTCGTTTTTGCATACATTTACTAAATTCTACCATTTTGATGTATTTGCTTCTTCAGAAGCAGTTTTTGATAGAAAAGTTCTTCAGGCAGCTGTTTCAGTTTGATTCTTCTGCTGATGTTTTAATTTTTTCTTTTCATTATGAGAATAACTTATATTTTGGGTTATGGATTATTTTTTTCAGCGAGAAATGGCTGTTGTTTATTTTTATCCCTCCCTCTCTAGTGACTCTTGAGTGGAGTTCCACATCTTGGGTATTGATATCCCATACGTCACTAGCTCATGGACTCTTGCCAATTACATGAAGGAAAACATAAGTTATGTAAGAATTACCTGATAAATTAATTTCTTTCCTATTGGCAAGAGTCCATGAGGCCCACCCTTTTTATGGTGGTTATGATTTTTTTTATAAAGCACAATAATTTCCAAATTCCTTTTTTGATGCTTTTTACTCCTTTCTTTATCACCCCACTTCTTGGCTATTCGTTAAACTGAATTGTGGGTGTGGTGAGGGGTGTATTTGTAGGCATTTTGAGGTTTGGGAAACTTTCCCCCTCCTGGTAGGATTGTATATCCCATACGTCATTAGCTCATGGACTCTTGCCAATATGAAAGAAATTAATTTATCAGGTAAATTCTTACATAAATTATGTTTTTTGTGTCAGATAATTGTCTGCTGAAAGTTCAAAACCCCCAAAGTATTATTATAACATCAGTATTTCAGTCGGAAATGTTTAATGATTTCAAGAAACTCCCTACACAAAGAAAACCCTTCATGGATGTGTGTTGTATTAAGAATGAGTGGAAACTCTCTATTCACTATCAGTTTGGTTGCCCAAATGTACTGCTCCCTATCGGCTAGATTTAGAGTTTTGTCGGTAACGACACACGTAGCTTACGCTGGGTTTTTTTCCCCCGCACCTTTTAAATACCGCTGGTATTTAGAGTTCACAGAAGGGCTGTGTTAGGCTCCAAAAAGGGAGCGTATATCATATTTACCGGCACTGCAACTCTCAATACCAGCGGTGCTTACGGACGCGGCCAGCTTAAGAAATGTGCTAGTGCATGATTCCCCCATAGGAAACAATGGGGCCGTTTGAGCTGAAAAAAACCTAACGCCTGCAAAAAAGCAGCGTTCAGCTCCTAACGCATCCCCATTGTTTACTATGGGGAAACACTTCCTATGTCTGCACCTAACACCCTAACATGTACCCTGAGTCTAAACACCCCTAACCTTACACTTATTAACCCCTAATCTGCCGCCCCCGCTATCGCTGACACCAGCATATTTTTTTAACCCCTAATCTGCCGCTCCGTACACTGCCGCAACCTACATTATCCCTATGTACCCCAAATCTGCTGCCCCTAACACTGCCGACCCCTATATTATATTTATTAACCCCTAATCTGCCCCCCCAACGTCGCAGCTACCTACCTACAATTATTGACCCCTAATCTGCCGAATGGACCTCACCGCTACTATAATAAAGTTATTAACCCCTAAAGCTAAGTCTAAACCTAACCCCCCCTAAGTTAAATATAATTTTTATCTAACAAAATAAATTATTTCTTAATAAATAAATTATTCCTATTTAAAGCTAAATACTTACCTGTAAAATAAACCCTAATATAGCTACAATATAAATAATAATTATATTGTAGCTATTTTAGGATTAATATTTATTTTACAGGCAACTTTGTATTTATTTTAACCAGGTACAATAGCTATTAAATAGTTAATAACTATTTAATAGCTACCTAGTTAAAATAATTACAAAATTACCTGTAAAATAAATCCTAACCTAAGTTACAATTAAACCTAACACTACACTATCAATAAATTAATTAAATAAAATACCTACAATTATCTACAATTAAACCTAACACTACACTATCAATAAATAAATTAAATAAATTACCTACAAATACTTACAAATAAATACAATTAAATAAACTAACTAAAGTACAAAAGATAAAAAAAGCTAAGTTACAAAAAATAAAAAAATAATTGACAAACATAATAAAAATATTACAACAATTTTAAACTAATTACACCTACTCTAAGCTCCCTAATAAAATAACAAAGCCCCCCAAAATAAAAAAATGCCCTACCCTATTCTAAAATTAAAATTGGAAAGCTCTTTTACCGTACCAGCTCTTAAAAGGGCCTTTTGCGGGGCATGCCCCAAAGAAAACTGCTCTTTTGCCTGTAAAAAAAAAACCATACAATACCCCCCCCAACATTACAACCCACCACCCACATACCCCTAATCTAACCCAAACCCCCATTAAAAAGCCTAACACTAAGCCCCTGAAGATCTTCCTACCTTGTCTTCACCACGCCGGGTATCACAGATCGGTCCTCCAGAGGGTCCCGAAGTCTTCATCCTATCCGGCAAGAAGAAGTCCAGAAGAGGCTCCAAAGTCTTCATCCTATCCGGGCAGAAGAGGAGATCCGGACCGGCAAACATCTTCATCCAAGCGACATCTTCTATCTTCATCCATCCGACGACGAGCAGCTCCATCTTCAAGACCTCCGGCGCGGATCCATCCTCTTCTTCCGACGTCCTAACACAGAATGAAGGTTCCTTTAAGGGACGTCATCCAAGAAGGCGTCCCTCGAATTCCGATTGGCTGATAGGATTCTATCAGCCAATCGGAAATAAGGTAGAAAAAATCTGATTCAAGTTCAATCCGATTGGCTGATCCAATCAGCCAATCAGATTGAGCTCGCATTCTATTGGCTGATCGGAACAGCCAATAGAATGAGAGCTCAATCTGATTGGCTGATTAAATCAGCCAATCAGATTTCTCCTACCTTAATTCCGATTGGCTGATAGAATCCTATCAGCGAATCGGAATTCGAGGGACGCCATCTTGGATGACGTCCCTTAAAGGAACCTTCATTCTGTGTTAGGACGTCGGAAGAAGAGGATGGATCCGCGCCGGAGGTCTTGAAGATGGAGCCGCTCGTCGTCGGATGGATGAAGATAGAAGATGCCGCTTGGATGAAGATGTTTGCCGGTCCAGATCTGCTCTTCTGCCCGGATAGGATGAAGACTTTGGAGCCTCTTCTGGACTTCTTCTTGCCGGATAGGATGAAGACTTCGGGACCCTCTGGAGGACCGATCGGTGATACCCGGCGTGGTGAAGATAAGGTAGGAAGATCTTCAGGGCCTTAGTGTTAGGTTTATTTAAGGGGGGTTTGGGTTAGATTAGGGGTATGTGGGTGGTGGGTTGTAATGTTGGGGGGTGGTATTGTATGTTTTTTTTTTCAGGCAAAAGAGCAGTTTTCTTTGGGGCATGCCCGGCAAAAGGCCCTTTTAAGGGCTGGTAAGGTAAAAGAGCTTTTCAATTTTAATTTAGAATAGGGTTGGGCATTTTTTTTATTTTGGGGGGCTTTGTTATTTTATTAGGGGGCTTAGAGTAGGTGTAATTAGTTTAAAATTGTTGTAATATTTTTATTATGTTTGTAAATTATTTTTTTATTTTTTTGTAACTTAGCTTTTTTTATTTTTTGTACTTTAGTTATTTTATTTTATTGTATTTATTTGTAGGTATTTGTAGGTAATTTATTTAATTAATTTAATGATAGTGTAGTGTTAGGTTTAATTGTAGATAATTGTAGGTAATTTATTTAATTAATTTATTGATAGTGTAGTGTTAGGTTTAATTTTAACTTAGGTTAGGATTTATTTTACAGGTAATTTTGTAATTATTTTAACTAGGTAGCTATTAAATAGTTATTAACTATTTAATAGCTATTGTACCTGGTTAAAATAAATACAAAGTTGCCTGTAAAATAAATATGAATCCTAAAATAGCTACAATATAATTATAATTTATATTGTAGCTATATTAGGGTTTATTTTACAGGTAAGTATTTAGCTTTAAATAGGAATAATTTATTTAATAATATTTATTTTATTTCGTTAGATTTAAATTATATTTAACTTAGGGGGGTGTTAGTGTTAGGGTTAGACTTAGCTTTAGGGGTTAATAAATTTATTAGAGTAGCGGTGAGGTGCGGTCGGCAGATTAGGGGTTAATACTTGAAGTTAGGTGGCGGTGATGTTAGGGAGGGCAGATTAGGGGTTAATACTATTTATTATAGGGTTATTGAGGCGGGAGTGAGGCGGATTAGGGGTTAATAACTTTATTATAGTAGCAGTGAGGTCCAGTCGGCAGATTAGGGGTTAATAATTGTAGGTAGGTAGCGGCGACGTTGTGGGGGGCAGATTAGGGGTTAATAAATATAATATAGGGGTCGGCTGTGTTAAGGGCAGCAGATTAGGGGTACATAGGGATAACGTAGGTTGCGGTGGTGTGTGGTCGGCAGATTAGGGGTTACATTTTTTTATTAGAGTGGCGGCGGTGGGGGGGGGCCTCGGTTTAGGGGTACATAGGTATTTTATGGGTGTTAGTGTACTTTAGAGCACAGTAGTTAAGAGCTTCATGAACTGGCGTTAGCCCAGAAAGTTCTTAGCTCCTGGCTTTTCTCTGCAGCTGGAGTCTTGTCGTTAGATTTGTAATGCTCACTTCAGCCAAGACTCTAAATACTGGCGTTAGAAAGATCCCATTGAAAAGATAGGATACGCAATTGGCGTAGGGGGATCTGCGGTATGGAAAAGTCGCGGCTGGAAAGCAAGCGTTAGACCCTTTCCTGACTGACTCTAAATACCAGCGGTAGCCCAAAACCAGCGTTAGGAGCCCCTAACGCTGGTTTTGACGGCTAACGCCAAACTTTAAATCTAGCCGTATATTAGCTATTCTTTTAGGCTGCATTTATACCCTGATTAAAACAGTAATCCCAGCTCCCTATATTAGCTATTCTTTTTGGCTGCATTTACACCCTATTTAAAAACAGTAAACCCAACTCACAGCAAAAAAAAATACCCATCCTCATTTTTTAATTCACTATGCCCCAAAACAATCTACATTGATTGATCAAGCTGTGTGCTTATGAAAGGCACTGATAATTTTAATGGGACATTACACTGACATTTCTTTCATGTAATTGGCAAGAGTCAATGAGCTAGTGACGTATGGGATATACAATCCTACCTGGAGGGGCAAAGTTTCCCAAACCTCAAAATGCCTATAAATACACCCCTCACCACACCCACAATTCAGTTTTACAAACTTTGCCTCCTATGGAGGGGGTGAAGTAAGTGTGTTATAAGATTTCGACATTGATATGCACTTCTCAGTATTTTGAAGCCTGATTTCTTTTAGAGTACAGTGAATGTCAGAGGGATGTGAAGGGAGTATCACCTATTGAATGCAATGGTTTTCCTCATGGGGGATCTATTTCATAGGTTCTCTGTTATCGGTCGTAGCGATTCATCTCCAACATCCCTTTTCAGATAGACAATATACTCTCATATTCCATTACCTCTAATGATAACCGTTTCAGTACTGGTTTGGCTATCTGCTATATGTGGATGGGTGTCTTTGGTAAGTATGTTTTCATTACTTAAGACATTCTTAGCTATGGTTTGGCACTTTATGTATTTTATAAAGTTCTAAATATATGTATTTTACTTATATTTGTCATGATTAAAGTTTTCAGTAAATGTCCTTTTGCAGACTGTCAGTTTCATATCTGGGAAATGTTTTTTTAGGAAAAATTTATTTCTTACCTGGGGTGTAGTCTTTTTCAAAATGACTATCTTTTAAATTCACAGTCAGAATTAGGCTTGCGAGGGCGCAAAATGCTAAAGTTTATTGCGTCATTCTTGGCGCAAGATATTTTTTGAGGAAGGCTTCCAATTGGAAACAGATTCCTTGGGGGAAGGATTAGATTTCTGTTCCTTATTTTGTTACGTCCGTTGACGCAATTTTGTCATTTCCAGTTTCTTAGTTGATGCCGAGTCCGTCACAAGGTTGCGTCTTCTGTGACGCGAGTGTGCCATTTCCGGACGTTTTTGGCGTCAAAAAATATTTTTCTGTTTGTGCTGTGCGTCATACTTGCCGCCAAATATTTTCATTATTTAAGACCCCATTCCTATATGCCTCTTGCCTTTTCTCTATGTCAGAGGGCTATGCTGTTTGCATTTTTTTCCTATTCCTGAAACTGCCATATAAGGAAATTGATCATTTTGCTTTATATGTTGTTTTATCTCTTACATTTGCAAGGTGTCTCAATCTGATCCTGTCTCAGAAGTCACTGTTGGAACTATGCTGCCGGATAACGGTTCTACCAAAGCTAAGTGCATTTGTTGTAAACTTGTGGAGGTTATATCTCTAGCTGTGGTTTGTAATAGTTGTCATGATAAACTTTTACATGCAGAAAATGTATCCATCCGTAGTAGTTCTTTACCTGTTGCTGTTCAATCAATATCTAATGCACGAGACATACCTGTAAATTTTAAAGAATTTATTTCTGATTCTATACAGAAGGCTTTGTCTGCTATTCCGCCTTCTAATAAACGTAAAAGGTCTTTTAAAACTTCTCATAAAGTTGATGAAATTTCAGATGACCTACAACATACTGAATTATCCATCTCTCATGAGGATCTATCTGGTTCAGAAGATCCTGCCTCAGATATTGACACTGACAAATCTTCTTATTTGTTTAAAATGGAGTATATTCGTTCTTTGTTAAAAGAAGTGTTGATTACATTGGATATGGAGGAAATTAGTCCTCTTGATATTAAAACTAGTAAACGTTTAAATTCTGTTTATAAACCTCCTGTGGTTATTCCAGAGGTTTTTCCAGTTCCTGATGCTATTTCTGATATGATTTCTAAGGAATGGAATAGGCCTGGTACTTCTTTTATTCCTTCTTCAAGGTTTAAAAAATTGTACCCTTTGCCAGCAGTTTCTTTAGAGTTTTGGGAAAAAATCCCTAAAGTTGATGGGGATATCTCTACTCTTGCTAAACGTACTACTATTCCTACGGAAGATAGTACTTCTTTAAGGATCCTTTAGATAGAAAACTTGAATCTTATCTAAGAAAAGCCTATTTATATGCTGGTCATCTTCTCATACCTGCAATTTCTTTGGCTGATGTTGCAGCTGCATAAACTTTTTGGTTGGAACATTTAGCGCAAGAAGAATTGGATTCTGATTTGTCTAGCATTGTTCACTTACTCCAACATGCTAATCATTTTATCTGTGATGCTATTTTTGATATCATCAAAATTGATGTTAAATCTATGTCTTTATCTATTTTAGCTAGAAGAGCTTTGTGGCTTAGATCTTGGAATGCTGACATGACTTCTAAGTCCAGATTGCTATCTCTTTCTTTCCAAGGTAATAAGTTATTGGATTCAATAATTTCAACTGTCACTGGGGGAAGGGAGTTATTTTGCCTCAGGATAAAAGACCTAAGAGTAAATCTAAAGCTTCTAACCGTTTTTGTTCCTTTCGACAAAATAAGGAACAGAAATCTAATCCTTCCCCCAAGGAATCTGTTTCCAATTGGAAGCCTTCCTCAAATTGGAATAAGTCCAAGCCATTTAATAGATCGAAGCCAGCCCCCAAGTCTGCATGAAGGTGCGACCCTCATTCCAGCTCAGCTAGTGGGGTGCAGATTAAGATTTTTCAAAGATGTTTAGATCAAGTTGTTCAGATGTGGGGGCTTCCAGAAATAGATCTGATGGCATCTCATCTAAATAACAAACTTCCCAGGTACCGGTCTAGGTCCAGGGATCCTCAGGAAGAAGCAGTGGATGCGTTGACACTTCCTTGGTATTATCCTGCTTATATTTTCACGCCTCTAGTTCTTCTGCCAAGAGTGATCTCCAAAATCATCATGGAGCAATTGTTTGTGCTGCTGGTGGCTCCAGTATAGCCTCACAGGTTTTGGTATGCGGATCTTGTCCGGATGTCCAGTTTCCAACCTTGGCCACTTCCATTAAGGCCAGACCTTCTATCTCAAGGTCCGTTTTTTCATCAGAATCTCAAATCATTAAATTTGAAGGTAAGGAAATTGAACGCTTAGTGCTTAGTCATAGAGGTTTTTCTGACTCCGTGATTAATACTATGTTACAAGCTCATAAATCTGTTTCTAGAAAGATTTATTATCTAGTTTGGAAGACCTACATTTCCTGGTGTTCTTCTCATAAATTCTTTTGGCATTCTTTAGAATTCCTAGAATTCTACAGTTTCTTCAGGATGGTTTGGATAAAGGTTTGTCTGCAAGTTCCTTGAAAGGACAAATCTCGGCTCTTTCTGTTTTATTCCACAGAAAAATTGCTAAGTCTCCTGATATTCATTGTTTTGTACAGGCTTTGGTTCGTATCAAGCCTGTCATTAAATCAATCTCTCCTCCTTGGAGTCTTAATTTGGTTTTGAAGGCTTTACAGGCTCCTCCATTTGAGCCTATGCATTCTTTGGACATTAAACTACTTTCTTGGAAAGTGTTGTTCCTTTTGGCCATCTCTGCTGCTAGAAGAGTTTCTGAATTATCTCTCTTGTGAGTCTCCTTTTCTGATTTTTCATAAGGATAAGGCAGTTTTGTGAACTTCATTTAAATTCTTACCTAAGGTTGTGAATTCTCAGAGAATTACAGCTCATACTACTAGATCAGTCTCCACTTCTTGGGCTTTTAAGAATGAAGTTTCAGTTGATCAGATTTGCAAAGCTGCAACTTGGTCTTTGCATACATTTACTAAATTCTATCATTTTGATGTATTTGCTTTTTCGGAAGCAGTTTTTGGTAGAAAAGTTCTTCAGGCAGCTGTTTCAGTTTGTTTGGTAGGTTTAGACTGTCTAGCTGGTGGGGAATCTAGCACACCTGAAGTAAACTTTATCCCAAAGTTTAAAGAGTTATAGTTAGTTGTAGTAGGTGGCGCAAAACAAGTTGCTATTCCCAATGTGTCTTACTGTAAATATGTGTGATAATATGTGGGCTCAATATATGTTAATGTTTTGATGAGTCCTAATTTTATATTCTCTTTTGGAAAAAATGGATGTCGAAACTATTTAAGAAATAAATATGATCCTTTATTTGATTATGGTAAATTTACCCAATAGTAGTGATGCTAAAAGTACAGTTAAGTACAGAAAAACCGGAGATACTTAAAAAACATCAGCAAACGGTTAGCACTTAACCGCAACTTAAAATTAGGACTCATCAAAACATTAACATATATTGAGCCCACATATTATCACACATATTTACAGTAAGACACATTGGGAATAGCAACTTGTTTTGCGCCACCTACTACAACTAACTATAGCTGTTTCAGTTTGATTCTTCTCCTTCTAATTTAAGTTTTTTTCTTTTCAATTATGAGACTAAACTTATGATTTGGTTGTGGATTAATTTTTTCTGCAGAAAATGGCTGTTTTTATTTTTATCCCTCCCTCTCTAGTGACTCTTGCGTGGAGTTCCACTTCTTGGATATTGCTATCCCATACGTCACTAGCTCATGGACTCTTGCCAATTACATGAAAGAAAACATAATTTATGTAAGAACTTACCTGATAAATTCATTTCTTTCATATTGGCAAGAGTCCATGAGGCCCACCCTTTTTATGGTGGTTATGATGTTTTGTATAACGCACAATTATTCCAAATTCCTTTGTTGATGCTTTTTACTCCTTTCTTATCACCCCACTACTTGGCTATTCATTAAACTGAATTGTGGGTGTGGTGAGGGGTGTATTTATAGGCATTTTGAGGTTTGGGAAACTTTGCCCCTCCTGGTAGGATTGTATATCCCATACGTCACTAGCTCATGGACTCTTGCCAATATAAAAGAAATTAATTTATCAAGTAGATTCTTACATAAATTATGTTTTTTCTTTCACGATTCAGATAGGGAATACAATTTTTTTTCCAGTTTACTTCTATTATCTAAGTTCCTTCCTTCTTTGTTAAAGAGATATCTTGATAGGTCCATTACTTTTCACTGCTACATATAGAGCAGGCCTAAGGCTCATTGAGCCGTGGCTCTCTGTTACAAGTAGCTCACAGAGTTACTCACTGGAGTTAGAACCTGGAGGTTGAAACTGCAGTCTCACTAACAGGTAAACGTAATAACTATTCTTCTACACAATGGTCTCCATGTCTTTACTGCTCTCTCTGTCTGCCCTTCTACTAAAACTCACTACATGTCATTATAACAACAATCCCCACACTATCCATATCTCACCCTCCATTCCTCTCATGAACTACTCTGTTTCCCCCTCTAACTCTCCTGTGTCTAGTCATACATTCTCCTACAAGTCTCACTCTCACCTTCTGTCACTCTCACTGCTACTACTTCTTACTGCTAGTGATGTCTCTCCTAACCCTGGCCCTGCAGCAATCACCACACTTTTACACTCTCACTCTGTCTCCCACTGCAAAAACTCTAGGTCACTCAATACCAACAATCTTATCTCCATTAACCCACAGTCCTTATACCCTCTCTTTTCTTGTGCCCCATGGAATGCTCACTCTGTCTGTAACAAACTTACAACTGTTCACGACCTGTTTGTTTCCAAGGCTTTCAACCTTTTAGCAATTACTGAAACCTGGCTATCTTCCTCTGACACTGCTTCCATTGCTGCTCTCACACACTGTGGTTTCCACTTTAGCCACACACCTAGGCCAGGTGAGAGACATGGTGGCGGTGTTGGCCATTTCCATCTCTCTCCTTTTCTTCCTTTGAAGTCCACTGCATTCACCTGTTCTCCCCCCTCTCTCTTAGAGTGGCAGTTACCTATAACCCCTCTGAACCAACCTCCCAATTCCTTGACAACTTTGCTGCCTGGCTTCCTTACTTTCTCTCTTTTGTTCTAAACCTAGGGGATTTCAACATCCCCATTGACAACCCATCTGCCCCTTCTGCCTCTAAACTTCTCTCACGCACTAACTCCTTCGGCCTCTCACAATCCACCCTATTCCCTACCCACCATGATGGACACTCTATTGATCTGGTATTCTCCTATCTCTGTCCTCTCTCTGATGTTGCCTGTCGATCATTTCCCATCTCAGACCACCACCTGCTCACTTTTAATCTTAATATATAGACTAAACCTACTTTTCCTCCTCGCCCCCACACCTGTAGAAATCTGTACACTGTAGACCCTCCCCAACTCTCCAACCTTATTCAAATGCACCTCCCCCACACTTCCACAATATCCTGCCCTGACCTTGCTATAACCCACTATAACAATACACTCTCCTCTGCACTTGACATTCTCGCTCCTCCCCAACTTCGCAAAGCCCCACGTTGTCAGCTCCAACTCTGGCACTCCCAGCAAACATGCCACCTGCAAAAATGCTTCCACACTGCTGAACGTGCCTGGAGGAAATTCCGCTCTGAGCCTGATTTCATGCACTATAAGTTCATTCTTCACTCTTACACCTAGCTAAGCAAACCTACTTCTCTTCTCTTATATATACTCACTCCTCAAACCCTAAAAGACCCTTCTCCATTTTTAAATCTCTCCTCTACCCACCTGCACCACCCCCTCAACTGCATTCAGTGCTGGCTAACTACTTTTTCAATAAAACACTTACCATCTGAAGAAACATCCCAACACAAGCCTGCAATCTCCCAACTACTGAGAGTGAAGTGGCTTCCCTATTGTCTTCCTCACACCTCACTACCTGCCCACTCGACCCTATTCCTTCACATCTAATACCTTCTCTGTCTCCCACCCTCACTCCAGCTCTTATTCATATATTCAACCTATCCCTTTCTACCGACTCCTTCAAACATGCAACAGTCACCCCCATCCTCAAAAAACCCTCCCTTGACCCTAACTCTCCTGCAAACTACCGCCCCATATCACCGCTCTCGCTAGCTTCAAAAATCCTTGAAAAACTAGCTTTTGATCACCTAACCCATTTCCTGTCCTTCAACTCATTGTTTGACCCCCTGCAATCTGTCTTCCATCCCCAACACTCAACTGAGACTGCCCTCACCATGGTTACTAATGACCTCCTTTCTGCTAAAAACACAGGCTACTACTCCATACTCATCTTACTTGACCTCTCTGCTGCCTTTGACACTGTTGACCATCCCCTTCTCCTATGGACTCTCTTGTGCTCTGTGACACTGCGCTCTCCTGGATTCACTCTTATCTCTCTAACAGATCCTTCTCCATCTCTTTTGCAGGTGACTCCTTCTCTCCATTGCCTCTGTCTGTTGGAGTACCTCAAGGCTTTGTCCTGGGTCCTCTACTCTTCTCTATTTACACTTCTTCACTGGGTAAACTTATTAACAGCTATGGCTTCAACTACCACATCTATGCTGATGATACCCAGATCTACCTTTCCACCCCTGCAGCTCTACTTCTGTCAATTCTCACATCAGCGACTGCTTATCTGGCATTTCCTCCTGGATGGCCTCTCACCACCTAAAAATAAACATGTCCAAAACCGAACTACTTCTAATCCCCCCCCTCTAACTCTACTCCAGTTTCTAATTTTTCAATCACTGTTGGCGGCACCACTATCTCCCCATCACCTCAAGTCCGCTGCCTCAGAGTCACACTTGACTCAAATCTGTCCTTCATTCCCCACATCCAATTGCTCTCTTCATCCTGACACCACCACCTACGCAATATCTCCAAAATGTGTCCATTTCTGAGTGCTGAAACTACTAAACAGCTAATCCACTCCCTGGTAATTTTCCGACTTGACTACTGTAATAGCTTACTATCTGGCCTCTGTCTCTCCCACCTCTCTCCCCTTCAATCCATCCCAAATGCATCTGCAAGACTAATCCACCTTTCTTGACACTCTGTTTCTGCTGCACCTCTCTGTGAGTCCCTTCACTGGCTCCCCATTGACAGCAGAATTAAATTTAAAATTCTCACCCTGCCCTACAAAGTCCTCACCAATACAGCCCTACCCTACCTGTCCTCACTCATCAACAAATATAACCCAACCCACCTCCTAAGATCCAACAATGACCTGCTTTTTGTGTCTTCTACCATCACCTCCTCTCATGCTAGAATACAGGACTTCTCTCGTGCGGCACCAACCCTCTGGAATGCACTTCCTCGAGCTGTCAGACTTTCACCTAACCTCTCCTCCTTTAAATTAACTTACCCAACAAGTTACCCTCATCTATCTCCTCACTAATATCATTCTCACCTTTGCAGCCCCCCATCCTCCCACCCATCTAGATTGTAAGTTCCCATGGGAAAAGGGTCCTCAATTCCCCCTGTATTTGTCTGTAAAATGTTGTCTCTTATTGTATTGTTTCTCCGTTGTACTTTTATCCTTGCACCCATGGGCAGCGCTGCGGAATCTGTCGGTGCTTTATAAATAAAGAATAATAGGTAGCGTGCACGTTTGGAGAATAACATGACAGGAAATAGTGCTGCCATCTAGTGCTCTTGCTAATGTATAACATTTTTTGTAAAACTTCTGCCATATAGTACTGCAGACATGTCTACACTCCTGAACTTACATTAATGCTTTTCAGCAATGGATAACAAGAAAACAAAATAAAATGTGATGATAAATTGGAGAGTTGTTTAAAATTGAATGTTTTATCTGAATCGTGAATGAAAAAAAAATGGGTTTTATGTCCCTTTAAAACATCAAGATACAAATATAAAGCTCATTTAATGGCACATTTTTTCATGTTCAAGCAATGTCTATACCAAGTTGAAAGTCATACTGACCTTTAAATTCTACAATTACTTTTAAAGTTGTTAAAACCCTGTAGGAAGGAACTTTCATCACCGCATAAATGTGTAACTGAATCACCTATACTTTAGGTCACAAATGTATTAATTTGTCTTTTGATAGTAAAGGAAATCTTTCCTCAACTTTAAATAAGAATAAAAGAGCCTTACAATAGCCCCTCGAGTTTTTCACTATTAGAAGAGGACTGAACCTTGCCAGTTAAGGTGAAATAATTTATTAAAGCAAGGCAAGTAATCAAACATTCTGGTGTGTGGATCAAATTACATTTTTTATAATATCTTGCTGTGATTGGGAATGTTCTTAAAGGGACATAATACTCATATGCTAAATCACTTGAAACTGATGCAGTATAACTGTAGCTCAGCTCAGCAGAGTAAGTTCTGTGTAAAAAGTTATACTCAGCTGCTCCCAGCTGCAGGAAAAAAAATAATAATAATGAAGAAATGAACAGCAGCCAATCAGCATCAGCAGTGATGAGGTCATGAACTCTTACTGTGATCTCATGAGATTTGACTTAACTCTCATGAGATTTCATAGTAAGCTTCCTTTACCTGATTGGTGAAATAATATGAGAGTTTACGAGGCTCATCCCCTAAGCTGTCCCAGGACAGACATACTAAAATGCTGCTTAGAAATCCTTTACAATGGGAGGTGGCTACTAAGAAACTTTGAGGTAAAATATCTTTCTTTTTTACATAGAGATGTTCAGGAGATATTTTCTAGTCAGCTTTTTACAGCTATACTGCATCACTTTCTAGTGTTTAAACATTTGGGTATTATGGCCCTTTAAGTTAATTAAATCAATAAAAATGTTAAAGCTCCGTGGAATCCCAATTATGAAATAAACTGGTTGGTAAGCATCTAAATCTGGCAAAGAAAGAAAAAAATATTTTATTTTGACAAATAAATGTCAAAGACATTACATTTACTACTCATCTCAACATAGGGCACATATAAGAGGAATATTACACGCCATGCATGCCCAACAGTTTATGTTATATTGGCTTTGATATTGAATTATTTCTATTTTATTTATCTATTAACCTTAAACTGTCAACATATGTTTTATGTTTCAGTCTTAAAGGGATTGTATACACTCATTTTTATATAACTGCATGTAATAGACACTATATTAAAGATGAATGTGCACAGATACTGATATAAAATCGAAAATTAAACCTTTTACAAATCTACTTAGAAGCTCCCAGTTTAGCACTGTTGATGAGGTTAAGCTGGGACACCCACTGAAAAGGACTGGGAAAGCAAAACAGGCAGACACCCCCCCCCCACTTCATATGAAAAGAGCCATTACACAACCATGAGTCTGTAGACATCAGTATACAATTAAAACTTTAGGCTTGGTTAAAATGAGCACAAAGTTATTTAAAAATAAGCAAAACTATACATTGTTACAAAAACACTCCCAGATAGGCTATATTAATGGATCATCTAAAAACATTTATACAATAGTGTACAATGTCTCTTTTAATGCACATTTTAATGCTTTTTCAGATTCAGAATTAAAAGTGAACGGAGTGATATAAGCTTCCCCTAGCCTTTAGATGCTTTACTGTTTATATTGTTAATTTCATCATTATGTTATTGAAGTTTTACTCCCTATAAAGGGCAGACTGAAAGACTTTGATACAAAACAATTTCTAATGCTTACAGACTTTTGTGTTCTTATCTTTCACATGTCTTTAATCTAAGCCTTTGTTCATGATAATTATCTGATTGATTAAACTGGTTTGGAGCATGGCTGATCTAGGAGACAATTTTTTGTACTTTTACCAGACTAAAACACATTTTATGTAGATAGAGATATTTATTTTTATTTATATTTATGATGTTTTTTTATTGTATATTTAAATATAAATGATGTCAATGGTTATTTATAGATTTATAAGTTATAACTATTAATTTATATTTGTATGTTTTTTATATTTGTAAAGCTAATTATGATGACTTAGAACGTCATATACATAATATTTATACTAGACGTGCATTTGTTTAGTTACTAATGCAAATTTGTTAATGAAACATAAATATTCATTTTATTTTCACAAGACAAATATCCAAATGAATGCAACACAAAAGTTAAAGAAAATGAATATTAAATATTGACAACATTTGTCAGTTTTAATTAGTTTCCTTTAAATTACCTTAGGGGTTAAACATACTTACCTTTAGTGCGCTGGAGAGCTGGACTGCCAGAAGTTAAACAAATGTAAATGTTCCTTTGCTACAGGGGGGATCCGCCTCACTAAGCCTTTTATTAGAGCGTCCGAGGCCTCTGAAGAAGGGTCGGATTAGTGCATCTCTCCAGCAAGTATGTAACGCTACAGAATAACGTTTTCACTTGTAACAAAGGAACATTTATAGTCATTTAACAAAAATGACAGTAAATGTTCTACGAATATTCAGTATTTGTTTTGTTTAAAACAAAATAAATACCGAATAGCACGGCAGAATTTTTGGAACACTAAAAGATTAATCCGAAACAAAATTTTCACCCTTGCACATCTCTAATTTATACTTATGCATATGTATATATTTTATAACTATTAATGTATATTTATGTTATATATGTATGGATTACTAATTATGATGCTTTTTATCTGTACATTTATATGTTATATTAATGAGTTTTATTTATATTTTACACAATTATTTATATTTATAGATCGTGTACCTATGGATAACTATGATGCATTTTCACTTTATACTTGTTTGTTATATTTAAATATGATATACAGTACAATATAAAAATACAATAGATTCTGATAGCTGGTAAGAACAATATCTTTCTATCTATCTATCAACTATACCTATATATATAAATTTAGTACCATAGCTCAGAAACCACACTCTCAGCCTTATCCCTGGCATACTCCTCTGACATGGTACCTACGCAGATGTTCCCGTACTGCTGAGCGGCACTGGAGGAAATCTTGGAGTTCAGCTGACTTTCTTCACTACAAGTTCATCCTGAACTCCTACTAGTCTGCTCTTAATCTTTATAAGCAATAATACTTCTCTAATCTCATCTCTACTCTTTCCTCTAACCCAAAACATCTGTTTTCCACGTTCAATATTCTTCTCCGCCCACCCCCACCTCCTAATATAACTTCTCTCTCAGCTCAAGATTTTGCCAGCCACTTCAATAACAAAATTGACTCCATCAGAAATTAAATCAGCTCTCAACATACTACCAATCTCCCACCCCTCAAAAGCTTACAATCACCCAAACCAAAATATAATTTTTTTAACACTTTTGCCCGTTAACGAGGATGAAATTTCTGTCCTTATACTGTCCTCCCACCTCGCTACCTCTCCCCTCGACCCCATCCCATCACAGCTACTCCCCTCCCACTTTTCTACCCTCACCCCCATACTCACACACATTTTCAACCTCTCCCTCAGCACTGGTATATTTCCCTCATCTCTAAAACATGCACTGGCCACACCTATCCTCAAAAAACCTTCCATCGATCCAACCTCCCCATCCAACTACCACCCTATTTCCCTACTACCTCTTGCCTCAAAGCTCCTCAAAAAGCTAGTATATGCACGTCTATCTCATTTCCTTACACTAAACTCTCTTCTTGACCCACTGTAATCTGTATTTCATCCCAATCACTACACAGAGACAGCAATTGTCAAGGTTATCAACAACCTACTTACAGCAAAATCCAAAGGCCACTTCTCTCTGCTTATCCGCCTTTGACACTGTTGACCACCCTCTTTTGCTCCAAGCCCTCCAATCCTTCGGCATCTGTGACACAGCTCTCTTGTAGTTCTCTTTCTATCTGTCTAACCGTACATTTAGTGTAGCCTTCTCCAGAGCATACTCTGCCCCGTTACCACTTTCTGTTAGGGCACCTCAAGGCTCTGTCCTTGGTCCCCTTCTCTTATCAATCTAAACATCATCATCAGGTTCCTTAATAAAGTTCCATGGGTTTCAATATTATTTGTATGCCGATGACACCCAAATCTACCTCTCTGCACCAGATCTACCTCCTTCTTTACTAACCCATGTCACTAACTGTCTTTCTCATATCTCATCTTGGATGTCCTCTCACTACCTTAAGCTAAATCTCTCCAAAACTGAACTCCTTATTTTTCCCCCTTCTTCCAATATCTCCAACCCCAAATTTTCTATAACTGTTGATAATGCCATCATTACCCCTACCCTGCATGCCTGATATCTTGGGGTCACACTTGACTCAGACCTTTACTTCACTCCTCACACTCAGTCCTTGGCTAAAGTCTGCCGCTTCCACCTTAAAAACATCTCTAAAATTAAACATTTCCATACACAAGACACAACTAAGATTTTAATCCTCTCTCTCATTCTTTCTCGCCTCAACTACTGCAACTCCGTCCTCTCTGGTCTACCTAGTTGCCGCATAGCTCCTTTACAATCCATTATGAATGCCTCTGCCAGGCTTATCTTCCTTACATGTCACTCTTCATCTGCTGCACCTCTCTGCCAATACCTTCACTGGCTTCCTCTTGCCTCTAGGATTAAACGCCACATATCCTCACTCTGACATACAAAGCCCTCAACTGCACCGCTCCCCCCTACATTTCAGAACTTGTCTCCAGATACTCTCCCTCCCATCCCCTTCGATCTGCTCACAACCTCCTCCTCTCCTCCTCTCTTGTTACTACCTCCCGTTTACAGGACTTCTCCAGACTGGTTCCCATCTTGTGGAACACCCTGCCTTGCTCGATAAAACTCTCCCCTAGTTTTAACAGCTTCAAGCACTACCTAAAGACTCTACTATTCAGGGATGCATACAACCTACACTAAACTTTCCTACTCCATTGCTTTCACCTTGAACCCCTTAGAATGTAAGCCTATGAGCCCTGCTGTTTGCAGATCACCTTCATAAGAGCCGACTACAACAGTGAAACTCTCGGCAGAGCCCTCTACACACTTGATCCCTACAAAAGTTATCCTGTATAATGACTATTTTTACAGCGCTGTGGAATCTGTTGGCGCTCTACAAATACCTGATAATAATAATAAATAATAATTTTTAAAAAAGTACTTTTTTAAAAATAGTTTTATTTAAGTAGCTATTTTTATAGCCATGTAAGAATTAGCAATGCAAAGCCAAAAAAAGGTCAGGAACACAAAGACCACATTAATTGCCAATAATGAACATTTATAAACTGCAAAAAATTTGCGCCTCACAAAATCGCTTGTTGACTTCAGTTTATGAGTACATGAAAAACATGGTAAGTAGTAATCCATTGCGATTAACATATAATACTAAGGGACTTTTTTATTACTTAATTATTAAAACTGCACTTTTTAACTGTTAATTTATTACTGGCAACTTTGTAAGCACAACCTAATAAGTGTTCTCTACTTGCTAAAAACAAAATGTACTGTAAACACTAGGCTTAGTAAAGTATTTTATGTCATGCTCTCCAGATGTCACTACACCCTGATGACTAACTATCACAGCAGTAATACTACAAGATTTGAAATATTTTAATCTTTTCTATTAATTTGTGTGGAGGGGAGTTGGTTCCACATCCATGTTTTTCAAGTTCTGAGTGATCACAATCTATGATTTAGCAGCATTTCCATATTGGAAAAAGTTCAGACAGGATCCGACTCGGGAGATAGCAGCAAAATCACCCATACTTAGCATGAACAGCAATGGTTTTAGCAATCACCCTGACTATCAGATTTGCACTTCATTTTGGCAACAAAGTAAAACAAATGGATTTTGTAAAATGTTTGCATGTATTACAAGACAATTTTAAATAATTATTTTATCTAAGTACACTTTGAAACAGCCACATATGCTATTTTTAATGTATATAGCAGTATATGGTCTAGATTAATTAAACCTATAATTTTCACTATAAAATCGTCCCTTGAAAGTGGGCGGAACAGACATTCACACATATATATGTATTTAATAGACAGATACGGGATATCTCGAACAGCTCAATAACACGATAAAATGGAAATCACAACTGCAACATTGAGAAATGTGCAGCATTGAGAAATATCTTTGTTTTTATTTCATTAAATTACAGTATTCTTGTTTTTACAAACAGGGTTTCTCCGTCATTTTGTCCTGATCAGGAGTTAAAAATGTGTCATTAAGTCTTGTTTGTTTAAAACTAGTACCTACTTAAAGTTATAGGAATGCCGCAAAGAGAAACCCCTGTCTATACAGTGAGAGGGGGGTTTGGAAATCTGTCCAGTGGCTTTTTGAAATCACACTTTGTACAGTGGGTTATTTTAATTTGAGATCTGTACAGTGTGTTCTGCAACTACGGACTATCTTTAAAATCTTGTCACTTAGCGGTTTTATGATTTACATTAGAATGGTTAAAATCATGTTTTAGATCAGATTATTTGCGGCCATTTTATACTTATGGAAATTAATATCCCATATTCTTCTTCTTGATTTTAAATAAAAACCTCGCCAGAACAGAAAGAGAGGTTTAATCAATAAATTTAAATACAATAAAACAATATATTTAACAGTTTGAAAAACATAATTTGCCAAGCAATGTCACTCCCATCATGCACATATGCAAATAGAATTCAGGTGTTTTAACATTTAAAATAAACACCACTCTATCCAACTGCAAAATGCAGGTACAGACTCCATTAACACATTTAACTCATTTGGTATTTCAGTAATCAGCATCAATATTCCGCTTTTCCAAGTGCCATTGTGGGAAAACAAAGATTAAGGTGCTGATTTATCACGGCCCAAATGGGGCTGTATACACTTGTTTCTGCGCAAGCCTTCAGGATCGCCGTAAACAGGAGTTAAGAAGCAGCTTAAGACCACTGTCACTTAACTTGTCCACTATCTCTGAGGCAACGGACAGCAATTTGCCTGATCGCATACGATCGGGTTGATTGGCACCCCCCTGCTAGCGGCCGATTGGCCGTGAATCTGCAGGGGACAGCATTGCACAAGCAGTTCACTAGAAATGCTTTTACAATGATAAATGCCGACAACATATGGTATTGGCATTTATCGATGTGCGGCGGACATGATCCGCTACAGCGGATCATGTCCGCTGCACTTTGATAAATCGGCCCCTATATCTCATGTGAGCTGACAACGTCTACTGTATTTGACTCTGAAAGATTGTGATCACTTTGTTAACTAAAATAAAATAGCTATTCCTGTTTTTCCAATATCATATTAAAAGGAAAGATTGAAATTAACCATATAGTGTTTGCAATTATTATAGGATTATCTTTAATCATTCATGAAGAAGAAAGGACTATAAAAAATGTCTCTGTTCTATCTAAAAGAATGTCTCAAAATCTATTTCAGAGTGAGAGGGCGGAGCGAACGGCCGACTGAGATGGCCGCACTGCACTGAGGCTCCGTGTGCAGACTGGGTGCCTTTGACATTAAAAGCGGCACAAAATGCTTTAATCGGCGAGAACATAGTGGAGACTTTGGTCGGAACCTCCTGCCGACAATATAGCGTGACCCCTCAAACAGCCGGGTAAAACACCGAACCCCGGCCCAATCAAAAGGAGCTGCGGCCTAACACAGAGAGCACAACACTTGCCGCGTGGGAAGCAAGTGGAACCTCTGTGCTTATCTGCGGCTGATCCCAAGCTGAACTCGCAAATATAGAAATCCTAGATCTCCAGACAGGGTCATTATCAGCAGAAGACTTACAGTCTCCCACGGAGGCAACTGCGACACACCGCTGACATATGGAGAGTAACTGTGGCGGTAACGTATATAGAGCTAAGTAATCCCACTCTGTTTACTTGATTACATGTGCCCACTGGGAAGCAAAAATACTCCATTGCCTTAATGGTAGAGACATTTTATCAAGCTAGAGAAGTTGTTTGGCCCACATAACAGAAACTGGGCTAACTGAAAGTGATCTGTCAAAGTAAAATGGCGTTGATAACCAATAGATACACTGGGACATTGTCAAAGCACCAGCAAACATAGTCTGTTATGTACAGCTGCAGAATGAGTTATACTTGATACCAATTCCGAGCAAAACATTTTGTGAAACACTACAGTGTCTGGAACCTGCTAGCTTTAAGTCACGCAATAAATAAGAAACATCACTTTTTATAAAATCTTTGCCTAACTTACAGAACAGTACTAAAGGAGATTTTTGCATGCTACTAGGCCTTATTTGAGTTGGTCACGTATCTATCTATACCCTGTACCCCTACTCCCTTTCCTGCCACACGACGTGGTGACGGGTCATACCCAACTCCCCTTCTCCGTGATCACCCTGTGAGGGTTAACTTCCCTGGGGGTACAGAGGTTTCTGGCCAAATAACGAGGACATTTACAAAATAACAGCAAGCCAATATGTCACAGAGGAAAAACACCAGGCAAGATAAGGCTCTCAAACCTCCGCAGGTTAATCAGGGAGCGGTACATGAGTTCTTTAAGCAAATGGACCAGGCAGTACACAAAACAGCAGTGAGTACACAGCAAGCTCCCACCGCTAGTGACCACACTGACACCTTGGTTGCCCCTATCCGCTTGCCACCCACAGAGCAAGAACTAGAAAATGACCCCCCTATTACTTATAAGGCTATAGCGGCCCTGATTGAACAAGTAAAGTCGTGCATCAGAGACAAATGCGCTGACTTGAAAAAGGAAACATCACGAGTATGTGATGGCGCAAAAAATAGCAAAACTTGCAACAAATCAAATGCATCAATCCCAACACATAACTGATTTAGAAGACAAGATTGACGATTTGGAAAATCGTTCAAGAAGAGGCAATTTACGCTTTAGGGGGGTCCCAGAGACAGTTCTGAACAACGAACTCCAGGATTATCTGCAGGCCCTGTTTGCAGAAATACTGGGAGAGGAGGCCTCAGAAGATTTAACTATACCACTTGATAGAGCACATCGCGCTCTCCGCCCAAAACCCCCAGATGACTCCCCGCCAAGAGATATTGTAGTACATTTTCAGAACTACAGGCAAAAAGAAGAACTCTACAACATAACCAGAAAACGGCAAGCTATAAGCTTCCAGGGCCACAAAATTCAGATTTACCAAGACTTATCGGTGAGAACATTACAAAAGCGAAGAGACTTTCAGATTCTTACATCTCACTTAAGGTCGCTACGTATCCCCTACAGATGGGGCTTCCCCACGTCAGTAATAACAATGAAAAATGGCAAGAAGATGGAGTGCACCTCTGTATCAGAAATAAACAGATTCTGCAACATGATGAACATTTCACAGCCCTCTATTGCAGACTCCCAATCACAACAAGAGAAGCAGAAAACCCAGGGTAGCCCTAAATCTCAAAGGCGTCCAAACCCTGACTTGATAAATAAACAGAACAAAAGAAGACAACTACTACAGACGGAAGCTGACACAATGGACACAGACTCACTTGGATAAGTACTTTTGATTACCCATTTTTGCTCCTAGTCGTGCTGCCCATATGGCATAAAAGGCTGAACTGCCCAATAGGAGACCTATACATGTATACAGTGTTCTTAGGTTGAATATATATACAACTGTCAGAAGGGCGACTTCTTAGTCTTGCTCATATAGATATTCACCATAGTTACTTAGATTTTAAACTGGTCATAATCCCAACTAATTTGTTCTGACATCTTGATCCCTCACAATGTATAAACACGTTATTTAAACAATGTGATCTGCAATGAGTTTTGGTTTTCTTATGTTGAATTATTACATGTGTTCCTATTTATAGAACTCTAATTTTAAAAAAAGTTTCCATTAAGGAGACTTTGTTATCTTATTCTGTTATGTTATTGTTGTCACTGTTTGCTATAATCACTCAACTGTTATATCTTTTCTTATACTCTTCTATGAACAAAGTGAGACAGCTCCATACAACACCTAAGCTCCTGGTAGCGTAGAAGTATACCAAATCCCGTTCCTTAATAATATATAGTAAAACATCTTAAAATTATTATCTTTGACCTACGGAGCAAAGTGCGTCAACGTGACGTCCCATTCCCCTATAGTACCTAAAAAGCGACCGAGGGCTATGATTAAAGTACAGCACTAGTTAGCTCCACGTTAAGCTAAATATCTCCCATTAAACAATTGCCGCATTACCGAACTTTAACAAAAATACTTAGACACCCGGTCTGTAAAAAAGCCCCCAACTTAGAACTTACAACCGCAGACCTTAAACGTCAGTTCCTGCACTTTGGAGTTCGGATTGTGGTCTCTGAACCGCAGGCTTTACCCCAGCACTTCCACCCTCTAAGTTCACCTCACTTTTGCTTTTATTTCAATCCCTAACTCCTTTCTCTTCCTTTTTCTTCCACTAATCTTTATAATTTCCTTTCTTTTATCCCTCATTCATCCTATCTCCCCCCCCCCCCCTCGCCACCCACAAAAAAGCTGGGCCACTGGATTACTGTTATTTGACAATGCTTAATTTGATAATATTGTATTATTGCTTATTTGCCTACTATGTCAAGAATTTATATTTTGATTTGTTGTAACCCAGTGAACCCTATTCTAATAAAAATCATTTAAACAAAAAAAAAAAAAAAAATCTATTTCAGAGCTTTGCTTCTTGAAAAAAAAATCCTTCCTGTAGAAAATAATCCATTTTTTTTCTTTGGTAGTTGTTAGCCAATGAACAACAGTGTCCCTAATATCATGCAAACCTTCAATTTCTGTTTTTTTTTTTTTTTTCTTTACTTGTTCTTTTTTAATTAAAAAAATATTTGAATATGTATAACCTCTGTTCTTTCATATACATAAAAACTACTGTGTATTGTGTTCCTTTTAGAGTGGCACACCAACTTTTGCACGCAAGTGACATAGGGTATTTCTAGACTTTTAGTGCACAATGGAAATAGCGTGCGTATTATGAGTTGAAAGTAGACACGTTCACCTGAGTGCAATCAAATTTAACAAGTGTCTCGTTAGGGGGCTTCAGAGCTCTGATTAACTGTTAAAGGGACAGTCTACACGAGAATTTTTATTGTTTAAAAAGATAGATAATCCCTTTATTACCCATTCCCCAGTTTTGCATAACCAGCACAGTTATAATAATATACTTTTAACCTCTGTGATTATCTTGTATCTAAGCCTGCCCCTTTATTTCAGTTCTTTTGACAGACTTGAAGTCTAGCCAATCAGTGTCTGCTCCCAGATAACTTCACGTGCACGAGCACAGTGTTATCTATATGAAATATGTGAACTAACACCCTCTAGTGGGGAAAAACTGTTAAAATACAATCTGAAAAGAGGTGGCCTTCAAGGTCTAAGAAATTAGCATATGAGCCTACCTAGGTTAAGCTTTCAAATAAGAATACCAAGAGAACAAAGCAAAATTGGTGATAAAAGTAAATTGGAAAATTGTTTAAAATTACACGCTCTATCTGAATCATGAAAGTTTATTTTGGCCTAGGCTGTCCCTTTAACTGTTACGCGAGACAAAAAAAGTCATAAGACACAAAAAATACATTTAATCTTACAGTTACTTTAATAAATGTGTTTTTTTAGCTCCATTGAAATCTATGGGAGAAAATGTTAGCAGGGACGCAATATTTGTTGTTTCACTTGAGCTCTAATTTTTTACTTTCAACTCATAACATGTGCGCAAAAGTCTCTGTCTAGCAACGTTAATGCATGAGCGTTAAATGATGCTCCCCTCGCAATATAGCTCTTAATAAATACTATAAATATTGATGTACTCAAAGTAAACATTTTCATATTCTCCAATTAGTGCAAAATTTTAGGGCTAAATTACGAGTGGTGCGCTAACTGGTGCGCACAAGCGAAAAGGGGTTTATCATGACTCTTTGGGTGCATCAGAAGTAACTCGGTATTACGACTTCAGAGCTCTGGTTAACTGTTGTGCGAGAAAAAAGTTGCGCAAGACATTACAAATACATTTAAAATACAGTTACACTCATAATGACACTATATGGTAAAAATGATGTAAAACAAATACTTTAATAAAAAGTTATAAGGGTTCAAATATATGAGGTCTCAGGATCTAGAAATAAAAGGCATGCAAAGGACTTTAACATAGAGATCCTTACTTATATATGGCTAAATATGCTTATTATGTTTATGTATACAGGTATACCTCCCTTTACAGCACTTCACTTTTCACCACTTCGCTAATACAGCGCTTTGTGGAGCTGAAATTAATTTCCAAAGATTTTGAAACCGTGCTGTAATCATTGTGAAATGGCGAGAAACGTGACTGGCACCATTTTGTTATGCACAGTTTATAGCATTACAGTGCAATCCGTGTCTCAGTGTTATAGTCTGGCAAATGTTACTACAGTAATTGTCACTATTTTACAGGTACAGTATTTATTGAATACTAATTGAATACTGTGCTGTGCTAGTGTTAAACTAAACGTGGCACTACTGCACCCCTAATATATGTTAGTTCAAACATGTTTTCAAGTTTTTAAATACACTGGCAAGTGAAAATAAATCTAAAACTGCCTTGTTTCACTTTAAGGCGGTTTTCACTTTACATCGGGTCTCCGGTCCCTAACCCGCTGTATGATCGGTGTATACCTGTATATACTGTATATATATGTGTGTGTACATATGTATTTATGTATTTATATATGTATATATGTATTTGCAAACATATAAACACATACATACATACATATACCATATATAGACATATATATGAGTATTAGAGCCCTTTGCAGTCAAGTAGCTGTGTATGCAATATTCATATTTAATAAAATGTTTAACTATGTATTCAATGTAAATATTTCACATTCCAATGTGCTTCACATAGAGGAATATGCTCTAAGTATTTTTAATTAGATTTAAAGATTAGAGGCAAGAGAGAAAATAGAGACTATGGGGCCTATTTATCAAATGTCTTGCGGACCTGATCACCTGACAGTGCGGATCAGGTCTGCAAGACATCGCTGAATGTGTAAATCCCTGTCTGTGTATGGGAGTATGTATAGGGGCCTATCAATCAAGCTCCGAATGGAGCTTGATGGCCCGTGTTTCTGGCGAGTCTTCAGACTCACGAGAAACACAAGTTATGGAGCAGCGGTCACAAAGACTGCTGCTCCATAACCCTGTCCATCTGCTCTGAGCAGGTGGACAGGAATCACCGGAATTCAACTCGATCGAGTAAGATCGGGTTGATTGACACACCTACATAAGAAAGTGATGGGTGATTTTCCATCACTGGTTGCATGTAGAGCTCCCAACTTGAAGGATAAGCTGGTAAAGAGTGACTATGTAAGAAACCCAAGAGAACTCAATTGGCTAGAACAACGCCAATGGATGTTTTCAGTGTGGTAATTGTGTCTTTTGTAAATTCATCATTAAGACATAACCGTTTAGTACTGGTGAGAAGAGTTTTGAAATTAGGCAGTTTATTAATTGTGAATCTGAGAACATTGTCTATCTTTTATACTGTCCTTGCCTGTTGTTCTAAACAGGAAAAACAAAAAGATAGAATAACTGAACACCACAATGACATTATCAATGCAAGAGAAGGAGATATAAATAGCATCATAGCGCTACATTTTAAGTTATGCCATAATTGTTCAATTGATAGTCTGAAGCTTATTGGGATTGAGAAATGTTCCCTATATGGTAGGGGTGGAGACATTGAGAATTTGCTCCTTAGAAAAGAAGCGGCTTGGATATATCGTCTTAAAACACCAAAAGGGCTAAATGAAAAATTCAATTTTGCTCCTTTTTTATAGATGGTTAATTGCTATTTGGTGTTTGGAGGTATTCTGTGTTGGCGCTATCCTCTCTCAAAAAATTGTTGGTTTAATACTAATATGGTTTGATCATCATTCTTTTCCTTTTTCACAAAGGCCACAATATATATTTAATCTTGATGTAAAAAAGTTTTTTTTACATCATTATATAAAATAATGTATATAAATGTCTAGTAGTTTGTGCACAAATTTCAATTTGAGTACTGCTCCTTTAAAAAATCTTGCATGAAAAAGTTCACCTATCCGATTAATGGGCAGTGTTTTAATACTGGTACATTGTGTCCTAAGATGTACGCCCTGAGGAAGCCCCTATGATGCTTGGTCACGTGGGGGGTGAAACGGCCGTCGGCGTTTGACGTCATATTTGTTTTGCCTGGACCGGCATTCAAATACACATGGATTACAAATGTGCAGCTTTACAGGGGAACATGCTTTGCTTCTGACTCCTAGATCGGAGGACTTTTTTGGTGATCGTTATTCACAGTAAAGTATTGCAATGTTAGTTTGTTGATATGAATAAACGGCTATACTGAGATGGTGGTGCAAAAAAACATACGTACCACATTCGCCTTCAAGTGTTGATTACTTTTCGACTTGCAACTATATCAAGCACAGTCCTTGATCTAATGTGAATTTAGTTTTTGATATAGCACTTAATTTATACGTCTAAAGGCATTGTATAAATTGTATACTTTTAACTTCATTATTTGTATTTGCTACATGAATACTGCCATTTTTTAGGGAGCAGAACCACGGCATGTGGCAGCGCTAATCCTAGACCGGAACCGGAACCACAAGGAAGCGTGAATACATCCAACATCTAATGACATGCAAGCAATATCGGAGTGCCGTAACCAGGTGGGGGGGGGGGGGGGGGGGGATCAGACCCAAAAAGTGAGTACTGTGAAAAATGAGGCAGGAGTAACATATAATGAAAAAGTTTATTCCAAAAAGCCACCAAAACAAAAAAATACAGGAGGCTAGAAATAGTTCCAGCAAGGTGCAGACCAACAAACAAACACAGTACTGCCATTATTTACTTTCACTAAGTGCTTACTCAGGGATGAACATAGATCCTTATTTATGACTATGATAGCTGAGACCTTCTACATATAAGTGGTGCTACCCTCTAGTATTGGTGTTGTTCATCCAGCAAGCACTATTGCAATACATTTCTATATAATATTATGCATTTAAACAGCTATATGTTCCGCTAATCGTTGGCATAGATCCTCAGGTTTTATCTCATGCTGACAATTTCCAGTTATGTTTAACTGGGTCACCCTCTGAGAGAGGTGTTGCCTTTGATTTTTCCACTTTATTATTGGTGTAGCAACGCATTTGCATGGATCCTCATTGATTATCTAAGGTAGCAGATTCCTGTCGGAGTGCAGGGCTACCCTCTGAAAGAGGTGTTGCATTTGGCGTTAGTTATATGCACATAAATCCATATATATTGGTTATAAGCTGGCCATGCTTTTTAAATTTAATTGTTCACTTTAGTATTTTTAATACATATGAGACTACTGTATTTATGGTATGTTATACTTAATACAGATGGGCACATCCTTGTTGGGAGATTTGTCTGCAGAGTTTATGCACATGTGTGGACATAGCTATCAATAAATTATGCATAATTTTTTAAACAAATTGGTGTGATACCTTTTTCTATTTTTGCGTGCTGAAATCCCTGTCTGTGTATGGGAGTATATATATTCTCTATTTTCTCTCTTGCCTCTAGTCTTTAAATGTGTTTTTTCAGGGTCTGCACCTTATACAAATTCTAGAATTTGCTATTTTTTATATATTTTTTTTCATATATATATATGTATTTATATACAGGGAGTGCAGAATTATTAGGCAAGTTGTATTTTTGAGGATTAATTTTATTATTGAACAACAACCATGTTCTCAATGAACCCAAAAAAACTCATTAATATCAAAGCTGAATAGTTTTGGAAGTAGTTTTTAGTTTGTTTTTAGTTATAGCTATTTTAGGGGGATATCTGTGTGTGCAGGTGACTATTACTGTGCATAATTATTAGGCAACTTAACAAAAAACAAATATATACCCATTTCAATTATTTATTTTTACCAGTGAAACCAATATAACATCTCAACATTCACAAATATACATTTCTGACATTCAAAAACAAAACAAAAACAAATCAGTGACCAATATAGCCACCTTTCTTTGCAAGGACACGCAAAAGCCTGCCATCCATGGATTCTGTCAGTGTTTTGATCTGTTCACCATCAACATTGCGTGCAGCAGCAACCACAACCTCCCAGATACTGTTCAGAGAGGTGTACTGTTTTCCCTCCTTGTAAATCTCACATTTGATGATGGACCACAGGTTCTCAATGGGGTCGGGATCAGGTGAACAAGGAGGCCATGTCATTAGATTTTCTTCTTTTATACCCTTTCTTGCCAGCCACGCTGTGGAGTACTTGGACACGTGTGATGGAGCATTGTCCTGCATGAAAATCATGTTTTTCTTGAAGGATGCAGACTTCTTCCTGAACCACTGCTTGAAGAAGGTGTCTTCCAGAAACTGGCAGTAGGACTGGGAGTTGAGCTTGACTCCATCCTCAACCCGAAAAGGCCCCACAAGCTCATCTTTGATGATACCAGCCCAAACCAGTACTCCACCTCCACCTTGCTGGCGTCTGAGTCGGACTGGAGCTCTCTGCCCTTTACCAATCCAGCCACGGGCCCATCCATCTGGCCCATCAAGACTCACTCTCATTTCATCAGTCCATAAAACCTTAGAAAAATCAGTCTTGAGATATTTCTTGGCCCAGTCTTGACGTTTCAGCTTGTGTGTCTTGTTCAGTGGTGGTCGTCTTTCAGCCTTTCTTACCTTGGCCATGTCTCTGAGTATTGCACGCCTTGTGCTTTTGGGCACTCCAGTGATGTTGCAGCTCTGAAATATGGCCAAACTGGTGGCAAGTGGCATCTTGGCAGCTGCACGCTTGACTTTTCTCAGTTCATGGGCAGTTATTTTGCGCCTTGGTTTTTCCACACGCTTCTTGCGACCCTGTTGACTATTTTGAATGAAACGCTTGATTGTTCGATGATCACGCTTCAGAAGCTTTGCAATTTTAAGAGTGCTGCATCCCTCTGCAAGATATCTCACTATTTTTGACTTTTCTGAGCCTGTCAAGTCCTTCTTTTGACCCATTTTGCCAAAGGAAAAGAAGTTGCCTAATAATTATGCACACCTGATATAGGGTGTTGATGTCATTAGACCACACCCCTTCTCATTACAGAGATGCACATCACCTAATATGCTTAATTGGTAGTAGGCTTTCGAGCCTATACAGCTTGGAGTAAGACAACATGCATAAAGAGGATGATGTGGTCAAAATACTCATTTGCCTAATAATTCTGCACTCCCTGTATATATATATTTAAAATTCAAGTAAAGGATAAGCACTCTTTAACCCCAGGTTGACGTAAGCATATACCAGGGTGCATGTGTCAGATATAAACAGTCCAGAGCAAAGACAGCACTCACTGGATTTAAGTAAAAAATAGCTTTTCCTCCCGGATGTCAGGATTATACAACGGTCCTCAAGCTAGGTGATGCCATTTGACAAAGGTGTCTGTGGACACCAAAACGTCATGGGACTATGCTTTTAACTTTTTTCCAATAAAAGTTATTTTTTACTTAAATCCAGTGAATGCTGCCTTTGCTCTGGACTATATATATATATATATATATATATATATATATATATATATCAAAATAACAAGAGTATTGCATTGAGCAATGATACTTTTTTTATATATTTTTATATTTATTTTTTATATCTAAATCTCTGGACTAACACGGCTACTCCAATCAACGTATATATATATATATATATATATATATATATATATATATATATATATATATATACATATATATAGATGTAATCCAGAATACACACACACGGCCCAGGCAACACAGGATATTTAAATTGTCAAACGGAGCCCATGTGAGAGATAAAAAACCGTGTAAGTGACCCAACTTATATACACAAGATAATAAACAAAATATACATAAAACCCGCCAAACCATGCTGTAGCCATCCGCCCGGTGCAGTCAGTGTCCCATGCGCGTATACGCCAATGTGATGACGTCACGCGCACCGGCAACCAAAGCGAGGCCATATCTGGAAGTTATGGCAACAGTAAACAAAGAGCCGTATGTCATGTTGCACAACAAAAATCTGCTAGGGGATGTGCTAGGGGATGTGCTAGGGGATGTGCACACAAAAATCTGTGCACATCGGAAAGGCAGGGTAAACCGGACAGTGAACTTAAACATATTGTAATAAATGTTTAGAAACTACGCAAATGACAATGACATGATAATGAAGCAGCAGCCCACAGTACAAGCACTGAATAGAGATGCCGCAAACAGAATAGTAGTCAATTACACTTGTAAATACAGGACCAATCTATACTGTATTAGTATCAATGGGAGACTACTAATGTAAATATATACAATATTAGAATTACATATTAGAAAGTGGATAGCCATAACTATAATCATGGCATCAATAATCAAATAGAATAGGACACATAAGCATATATTTGCAAACAGAGTCCCTATGTAAGGGTTTTACATAGGTGAAAGATGTGTATAGAATGTTCATCCACTTTGTTGTGCAACATGACATACGGCTCTTTGTTTACCATTGCCAAGACTTGCAGATATGGCCTCGCTTTGGTTGCCGGTGCACGTGGGACACTGACTGCATGGGGTGGATGGCTACTGCACGGTTTGGCGGGTTTTATGTATATTTTGTTTATTATCTTGTGTATATATGTTGGGTCACTTACACGGTTTTTTATCTCTCACATGGGCTCCGTTTGACAAAGGTCTAAGTGTAGACCGAAACGTTATGGGTTAAGGCCCTGCTGTTTCACCTTATTGGAATAAAAGGCTTGCTATTGAAATATCCTGTGTTGCCTGCTTTTTCCAGATACTTTGAACACACTGGGCCATGTGTATAGAGAGAGAGAGAGAGAGAGAGAGAGAGAGAGAGAGAGAGAGAGTGAGAAAGATTTTACAAAAAAACATCATATATATGCATTTATGAATAATTAGAATATATTCTGCTATGAAATGTGAAATATTAATATTTAATGTTGGGTTAGCGCACTTGAGAAAATGTGATCAGACAAGTAACGTGTTTTTTTCCCCCCACTTTACTCGCTCCACTGAAAACTATGGGGCAATAAGTTAACACGGTTGCTATATTCAAAGATCAGCTTTTTGTGCATGTCTTGTTAGCCCGCAAAAAAAAAATTACTGACGTGCGCAAAAATGTAGAAGTCTAGCAGGGTTAACCACAGAGCGGGAACGCAAACTACCGCTCCACTCGTAATCTAGCCCTTAGTGTGCACTACCATGTTCTAACCTAGTTTTGTTATCAGCTGAGGCCAAATAGGACAAATTCTAAATGATTCACTAGAGAGTGCAACCAATGACTGCTTAGAATTTAGCAAGGTTAATATGTCTAGAGTCTGCATTTTCACCATTAACAGGAATTGAAAAACCCATAATTTGTAGAATTAAAATAAAGTTTATATCTAAGTTACAAACTCCAGTACTTGAGGGGAGGTTTATCGCACCTTTGGCTTCGTGCTAGAGCTATAACTGACATACATTTTTCAGTGGTCCCCCATAGAAACATATTATATGTGCCCATGCGCGAAACGCGTAAGATAGGAGCTTACCCTGTGTCTGATGATAAGCCTGCTCCTGAATAAAACTTCTTTTCATCTACCTCAAGTCTCAGCATTCCTTTTTCCTCATTCTTATATATAAATACTTATAGAACAATAGTTTGGTATTGTATATCAAAATAAATTACAATAGATAAAATAAATTACCAAGAAACAATGTAGGAGACAATAGTCCTATTGGTGATAACAATGTAGTATAAATATATAAAAATATGAAATAATCTTAAATCCATGCCTCTACAATTCAAAGATCCTTGAAAACAAGTGCTGAATCTTTTTATAATACTGGCCTGATTTCCTAAAATAATTCTATTGAGCGTCATTACTCTATATTATACTGTTTAAACTAACTTGATATATTTGTGTTCTAAGCATTAAAACATTTAAAGTCTATATTACATTTTAACCAAACTGTTTCCCTTCTTTACAATAAGTCATGTGCTAAAAGTAGTTTGTGGTTTTTGACTTTGGAAATAATGACATAACTTTAAAATAGGTTTTTTGAAAATGCCTTTTTTATTAAAAAAAAAAAAAAAAGAACCTACATATACACATCCAATTTTCCTTAAGCCTTTTTAAGAGTCTTAAAAACTATAACACCGCAGACACAATCGGATGCCTTGTTAAGCCTTTAGTAAATCTCAAATGAAACCTGAATATATTGTTAGCAGTCAGGATTGATTTGATAAGATCTGACTATTAAAGAAAGCTCTACATGAGATACAAAGCTACCATCCTCTATGGAAACGGATCAATGTCAAGGCTATTTCACCATTTTAATTTAAAACTGGATTATAGAAAAGTTCTTTAGTTAGAAAAATGGCAATCATTTTTTGTAAACAAACCATTATGTGAAAACACTAAACCATTTATATACAGTTTGAAAGACTAGTAATAAGTAGTTTTTTGCACCATCACTGAAACCTGAAGTGTTCTTTCAAAGTAGAAAATTATTGTAATCATCAAGAATCTACAAAAAATGATTTGTAGCTTTGTTACTTTATTTAAAAAAAAAAATACTAGAAAGATTTGAGAACAAATTATATTGCCATTTCTGCTAACATGCTATTTTTAATATAGATAGATAGACAGACAGACAGACAGATATATAGATGATAGATAGATAGATAGATAGATAGATAGATAGATAGATAGATAGATGGACAGACATATAAATAGATAGATAGAGAGATAGATAGACAGAAGGACAGACAGATAAATAGATACATCGATAGATAGATAAATAGATAGATAGAAAGATAGATAGACAGAAGGACAGATAGATAAATAGATCGATAGATCAATAGATAAATAGAGATATAGATAATAGATAGATAGATAGACAGACAGACATATAGTCTCCCTTTATGAAATGACTTAAGTTATTATTGCACGAGCAAATGCTTGTGCAGCCGTGCCCCCAACCAACCAATCATGTGAGAACAAGGCTTGTCAATCATCACAGATGGCATCAGAACCTTGTGCAGCGAAGGGGGTAAGTAGCACATCGAGGGGCAGCATTTTTAAATATATATGTATCAGAATATATAAATATATATTTACGTGTTAATATCTGTATATACAAGAAGAAGAAGATAGTCACACTGGATTTGAAGATAAAACTATTCTTTATTTCAGCAAAACGTAAAAACAACAATAATAGGAAGGATCCAATAAAGTGCAAAAAATGGAAGCGCGTAGCACCAAACGGCTTACATGAGCCGTAATCATAGCCTGCGGTGCTACACCTGTCACAGTGTTTCAAAAGGTGAATGTTACACTTGATAGGATAGATTAAAAACATTAATAAAAGAATCACCCTCAACATCGTACAGATCAGATTTAACCCCTTATGTGCATTGGCAATTATTACAAAATTAGATAAATAGATTTGTACATAAATATAACAGGATAACATATACAAATATAGAAAAACCCTGAACATATTCTTGGCGATACATAGGGGATATCAATAACAAGATGTAAAGATGTGGACAAAAGCTGACACAAAAATTGCATTACATTCCATAATTACATTGACAAAAAAGCACAACAGAGCAGCAAAATAAAATATAGAATGCAACCATCTCAGATAAATATAGAACAAAATATTTTGTCACTACGTAATAATTAATTGACACAATGAGGCCCATTTATCAAGCTCAGAATGGAGCTTGAGGGCCCGTGTTTGGCTCGTCAGAAACAGCAGTTATGAAGCAGCGGTCTAAAGACCACTGCTCCATTACCCTGTCCGCCTGCTCTGAGCAGGCGTACAGACATCGGCACAATTCAACCTGATCAAGTACGATCGGGTTGATTGACACCCCCCTGCTGGCGGCCGCGAGTGTGCAGGGGGTGGCGTTGCACCAGCAGCTCACAAGAGCTGCTGGTGCAATGCTGAATACGGAGAGCGTATTGTTCTACGCATTCAGCGAGGTGTGTCGGACCTGATCCGCACTGTTGGATCAGGTCCGACAGACCTTTAATAAACAGGCCTCAGTATCTGTGGAGTATAAAAGAATTAAAGATCTAATGTCTACGTAAGGTAGAGAGTGGACTAATACTAGAAGGCAGTCTATAAAAACATACTATGCATGGTAAGCATAAGGTGGATACACAAAATGGTCTGACAGAGATGTGATAATCTATAGCAGACAAGTGCATACACAGCAAATGGCAACATTATTATGCAATATAAAATCTATATGTGATAACAGAGTCAATGTACAAAGAAGTAGACTCAAATACTAAGGCAACCCATAAAATAGATGTATATATGTATATAACAAGATGTAAAATATTCAGATACATAAAACAAATTAGATCTAAGTACTACTCCCAGAAATTGATACCATCTTTGAGGCCACGAGTCCAGTGGACCTCAGATGAGAACTTGATCTGCTTTCCTTAGATCCACAGTTGATAAACTCTGGATAGACAAAACAAACGGATGATTGTAAGTAACATCCGTTCCTAAAGAGCATGTCCAGAGAATGAAATGCCACCAAGAGCCGTGGTGGGCCTCCAGCCACCACCAATTCGAGACTCCCCTGTCTACACAGGAGGGATTTACTCAGTCACAAAGAATTTACTAAAAGGTCCCGACTGGTATGAAGCCAGCAAACCAGACCTCAGAGCAAAATGCTCGACTGGAAAGAGAAACCCCCAAGAGAATTGGAAGGAAAATTCTGAGCCACAAAACTCCAGAAACCACTCTCACCCTGCTGATGGGGAAAAGACCAAGATAAAACAGCCACGGTGTACTAGGATAAAGATCCCCCAACACCGGGAGATCAGAACCGAACACTGGGGAAGGAATCCCCAATCGGTATCCAAAGGAGAAGACTGCTTAGACAGAAACAAAAACCCCAATGCTATGTTGAAGATGCAGACTGGGCTGAATCCATCACCCCCCCACCGTGCCAATGACGGCCTGAAGGTGAATTCGAAGGCAGAAACCAAAAAAGTATTCTAAATTTTAAACCTCAGATCCCAAAGAAAAAGTAGGATCCAAATGAGGTTCCAGAAGAAAAAACGGTCTCTAAGACCTGGGCCTGCATAAACAAGGAACAGCAGCTGGATTTGAACCCTCAACCTTTGAAATGTAAAGCCACAGAGATAACCAGACTTCAGTGGACTGCTCTAGGCCAGAAAGATATCTTCAGCCTAAACCCCGGTAGAAAGAACTGTGAATTCACACTAACCAAAGAGATCTAATAAGCTCTGCCTAAAATCATCGGACCCAGAAAGGACAGGAAAAACCCCTCCTCTATTGGACCACACCAACAGTGTAAAGACTCTGTGAAGGGTCCCGGGACAAGACTCCAAAAGTCACCTACTCCAGAAGGCCCAAAGCAAGGCTCAACTCCGTCCTCTAGGACCCCCGGACCCCTATGATCCAGCATCTAGCACCCATCCAAAGGAACCTAGGACAGGTCCTGCCTGTCCTCCTGTATAGACGGACCTGCTCTGCCTGGACCAGAAGATATCCTTCTCTAAAGTAGAAGGAAAGAAAAGACCGAACTATTACCCAAAACAGGTCCTGTCTATCATCAAGGGTACGGCACGTCTGTCATAAAAAACATAACAAAAAGTAATTCTTACGTCCCTGTAGTGCTAGGAAACTTAGAATAACAAATGTAAATAAGCTCCAAGGCTTAACTTTCATTTCTAGAAAATCGGGGAAGCATCACCCCGACCAGAGACCTAGAAGCTTCCATTGGAAAACTCCAACAATCACTGAATATCAAAGTGACGAAAGGCAAAGAATGACTGGGAGATGGAGGAAATGGGGGAGGTATTTAAGCCTTTCGCTGGGGTGTATTTGCCTTCTCCTGGAGGCCAGGTTCTATATTCCCACAAGTAATGAATGCAGCTGTGGACTCTCCCTGTATTTAGAAGGAAAATAATAATAATAATAATAATAATAATAATAAACTGTATTTTTAGCGGTAAATCATTTTAACATTAATACTTTTGTTGCAGATAAAAGTTTAGTGTTTTGAGCATAGATTCTTTAATAAACTTGTCAACAACACTTCAACTAAACACCAACACATTGAGCTATTTTTTTTATATTTTTGTTTTGTTGTTTTTTTCTTAAACAATTTTCTTTTCTTTAGCAGAGCTAGCCATAAGCAAAATAGACAAAAACAAACAAAAAAAGAGTCATTACAGGGCAAGAGGAACGGCATGCGACAGTGCTTCTGAATCTGTTCATTCACTTTAGTATCACAGTTGAAAAATAAACTACTTAAGTTGGACATGATTTTCTTGCAGAAAAACCAAACTGCATTTGATCCTTGCAAAAACTCAAACAACCGGATCAAAGACAGCACAGGAGATTCATGACAGACTTAACTAGCTGATTTTTAGACTATGTGGCCAAGAAAATATACTGATGTAGAGCAAAAGATGTGGCTTATCTGGCTTTATGTAAAGTCTTTGAAGAACAATTATCCACCAGTATTCTCAGTATTCTCAGCAAGGGAACCTGTACACTTCGCTTTTGGGGTTTATTTAACATTTTACAAGTAAATGCTTGTGCAGCCCACCACCTGGTCTCCCACAACCAATCACACAAAAGCAGAGCTTGTCAGTCATTCCAGATGAGGATATAGCACTGCCACGTATGAAGTGATAACAGGTTAGGATTCTGTGATCTTATGACTGCAACAACATTACTTGTGGTTTGCAAGCAAAGGTGAGTGAGTTTGCACCCAAAGTGTTCCTAACTGCTTTCTCAGCTTGATAAATGGAGCCCATTGGCATTGTTCCACATAGGGTTGCCAGCTGTACTAGATAATCTGTAGGTGACTGGGCCTGATGGTCTGTGGTGTCACAGCCCTCCAAAGTTCTACCTTAGACTCTACTCTTGATCCTACCATGTAAAACATATGTGAAGAGACTACATGACCTTAATCTATCTATGTATCCATCTATCTACTTTGCTATAACAGAGTATCTGAGTATCCTGTTGCATTCCTTTCACAAGATCCTGTGTGTCCTGCGACTTTGCTATCCCAAGTACCTGAGTATCCTTTGCATTCCTTTCACAATTTTCTGTGTATCCTGTGACATTGCTATCCCAAGATCCTAAGTATCCTGTTACATTGCTATCCCAAGTACCTGAGTATCCTGTGGCATACAACCTTGCCTTTGTTTGGTATCAGTCTGTTCTTACTTTGTTTATTGACAATAAAGGTTTTTGGTCTTCTGCATAATTATGCCTATGCAAAATCCTTCTAAGATAAAAGAGACTGCTTTGTTCTCTGAAACTAAAAGCCCCACACCTGAGCTCCAACCTGAACACTCCCAAACATGACAGAATGCCAGAGCCAAACAACAGAGTTCATGGTGCTTATCAAAATCTATCTACTTTGATTGAACAAGTTACCACTTTGTCCAAGCAGTTTGTTTCACTTCACAGCACAGGCTTAATAGAGTTACCCAGTTGCTGCATTGGGAGCATATTGGGCAACATCTCTCCACTGAGCTTACTACAGGTTTGCAGCCTTTGTCTTATGTTTCTCAGACAATTAAGGATTCTACTACTCTTATTCAAAACTCAAATAAAATAGTCAAAAAATTGCTAGTCCTACCACAGAAGATTAACCAGTTGGAACAAATGGCTCAGAAATTACCAGAGGAACTGTTATCATTTTTACAACCTTAAATTCACTGCTACCCAATCCCTCTAGCAGTGCATAAAGGATTTTTTTTTTCCAAGTGCTGGTTGGCATGGAATAAGAAAATCTTTTTCCTTTTTTGTCAAAATGCTCTTCAGGTAGGTCCCATCAATAATTTTGATTAGTTGTTTTTTTTTGTATAGTCCTTAGTTGGATCAAAACAAAGTTTTTTTTCATAATATTCCACATCTAAAAGTATTCTATTGGCCTCTTTAAAATAATTGTATTTGTTCTGCAACACAAACCCTCCTCCTTTATAAGCTTGTCTGATGATGATATTTTCTAGTTTACTAAGCTTATTTAGGGCTCTAATTTCAAACTGATATAATTTGAATTGTTGGTATCCATCATAGGGATTTTACTGAATTCATCCAAACTAAGGATTGAAAGAGTAAAAGGTTGGGACAATTATTTGATGGATTAAAATTAGATTGGAGTTTTAGGTCAGTGTGGATATAGCCTTCATATAAGGACTCACATAAAACATCAGGATCTACAAAAATCAATTCCTCATTTTCCAATTTTGAATCCATATAATCTGTAAGTATGGGTAACACATTATAATTTTTGTGTTTCTTATTGAAACAATATTTTTGCAAAGATAATTTACGAATAAATGTATTGAAATCTACAAATAGATCAAATATGCTGTGGTTATTTGAGGGACTGAAAGAGAGGCCTCTACTAAGGACTGCTATTTCTTCATTAGATAATGTATATTTAGATAAATTGTAGATGCCTCTCTACATTCTCTCAAGTCTCTTCTTTTTGGATGAATTGCCTCTCCCTCTGCTGCGTATGTTCTTTTTCTTGCTCCCATGGATGGATGGAAGATGCAGAGGGTGGCAGAGGTAGTGTATGCTGTATTTTATATGTTTTTAATAAAGCCTATAATACTTTTAGTTATTTGACTTCACAGATTTTTATAAACACCTATATAATCTCATTGGATCTTATTTGCTGGAGCTGCCCTTTCTCCAGTTTCACAACTGGCTTTAAGGATACAGAAACCCCATACTTTTACAAGTGGAGCAAGGGGTTAAAAGACAAGCTATCACCTGAGTCCAGACTACTTGGAGCCTTGCTGATCGACATGATGGCAGCTATCTGGACAGCTGCTAAAGGTCCAGGAGGCTTTTGTGGCACTTATCAAGTGCTTTTTATATTGCAAGTATGATTCTTTTTGCGTTTGTGGAGACCTAGTCACACTGATGTGCACTATTGTGGCGCCTTCTTCTGCTTTATTTTATCTGCAGAGGGAGTGACTGGGCCTGTTGTTGGAATATTCCAGGTTGGTGTTGGTATGTTGCATCAGATTGTATGTGTTTTGTTTAAAAAGTAGTCTGCCAGGTCTTGAGCACTATAGAAAGACAGACGGGGGGGGGGGGGGAGGTGGAGCAGGTGGGTAGAGGAGAGAGTTAAATGTGGAGAAGAGTCATTAAGGGTTTGAGTAAAGAGTAGATATGAGAGAAGAGAAGTAGGTTTGCTTGGCTAAGTGAAGGGCAGAAGTGTATGAACGAAGAATAAACTTATAGTGTAGGAAATCAGGTTCAGAGTGAGTTTTCCTCCAGACACGCTCAGCAGTACAGGGGCATTTTTGCAAATAGTGTGTTTGCTGAGTGTGCCAGGGCTGTAACTGACAGTGTGATGTTTTGCACAGTTGGGGAGGGACAAGTTTGTCTAATGCAGAGGAGAGAGTTTTTTTATAGTGGGTTGTAGCGAGATCAGAGCAGGTTATAGTGGAAGTGTGAGGGAGGAGATCTTGAATGATTTTTGAAAATTGGAGTGGATCCACAGCATGTATATTTCTACAGGTGCGGGGAGGGATAGAAAAGTGGGTTTAGTTGTTGCATTAATATTATAGGTGATTAGGTGATGGTCTGAAATGGGAAAAGTGTGACAGGTGAGGTCAGATATAGAACAGAGGTAGGAAAATACCAGGTTGATGGAGTGTCCATCACGGTGAGTAGGGAATAGGGTGGATTGTGAGAGACCGAAGGAGGATGTGAGTGAAAGAAGTTTTGAGGCAGCAAGGGCAGATGGGTTGTCAATGGGAATGTTGAAGTTCCCAAGAATTAGGGTTGGTATATTTGTAGAGAGAAAGTGAGGAAGCCAGGTGGCAAAGTTGTCAAGGAATTGGGATGTAGGTGCAGGATGCAATAGATGACTGCCACTTTGAGGGAGAGGAGGGAGAACAGGCAAATGCAGTGGACTTCAAAGGAGAAGAAGCATAGAGATGGTATTGGAGCTAGGGGCTCCGGGGCATTATACATCTTTTTTTCCTGTAAGACCCACCAAAAGACCTTATCCTGTAAGTGACCCAGGCTTGTCTACTAAAGTAGTTGCTCTGAGTAGATCTGACTCCGGAACTTTTACAGGTTCTCCAGTGACTGAGGCATATTTGGGTACCATAGATTTGCACCCTTTTCTGGACAAGTCTGAAACAGCATCCATCAAAAGCCAAGACAATAGTGTTCCAGACATTTTTCCTTACATTCAACAGCAGGAGACTTGTACTTCAACTCCTGTGTTTCTAAATTCTTCACATATCAAAAAGATGTCTTATTCTTATCCCACTATAGAAGTTGGGTCATAGAATGAAGAGACTGAGATTCAAACTACCTTAAGGAAAAAAGGCCTTTCAGCTCTTATCAATTTGTTCAATCTCCAAAAGTCAGTTACTTCAGAAAAATCTAAGGATGACATTATACCTCCTGATTGCACATTTGCTTCTGATGGGTCTCGGGTGAGGTGTAAAGATCTCAAACTTTATGAAGAAGCTAAAGCTGTCCAGAGTCATATTTGAGGAGTGGGTACTCTAATATGCAATCCCAGGATTAAACTCAGCACTCCTGATTTCTTGTTTATTGCTGTAATATGCTTTCCTGGATGGTATCCTTCCCTTTAATTTCCTCTGCTGCAGCTTACTCCTTGACCACTAGAGAACTCATCCTTTTTGTTATTACCGCTTTCTTGCACCTGTCTGGCTGCTTTACTATAAATAGTCTGTCCCTTCCTCCATTCAGGTGCTCGCTCTGGCATCATATGGATTTCTCTGTATCCAGTCTGTCTGTTCTGGGAGCCTCTCCAAATCTGTGAGTCTTGTAAACTGCAATCCAAACCTGTGAGTCTTGTAAGCTGCATTTCAAGTCTATGTTCTCAGCAACCAGTTCTGGTATTGGAGCTAGGTACTGATAAGTGCAGGAAGGGGAGAGCAAGATCCCAACACCGCTGCCACGTTTCTCACCTGGCCTAGGGGTATGGCTAAAGTGAAAACCACCATGTGTGAGAGCAACAATGGAAACGGTGTCAGAAGGAGATAGCCAGGTTTCAGTAATCATACAAATATTCCCCTTCTAAGCGGTCTGCCAAGTTTTGGTAATCATACAAATATTCTCCTTCTAAGCAGTCTGCTTCAGAGAAAGTCACTGTTACCAGAACCTTAGTCATGATGAAAAGGAAATTGCATGGACTTTGCTTCTACTGTGGGGGCTCCAGGGCATTATACATCTTTTTTTCCTGTAAGACCCACCAAAAGACCTGATCCTGTAAGTGACCCTGGCTTGTCTACTAAAGTAGTTGCTCTGAGTAGATCTGACTCCGGAACTTTTACAGGTTCTCCAGTGACTGAGGCATATTTGGGTACCATAGATTTGCACCCTCTTCTGGACAAGTCTGAAACAGCATCCATCAAAACCCAAGACAATAGTGTTCCAGACATTTTTCCTTACATTCAACAGCAGGAAACTTGTACCTCAACTCCCGTGTTTCTAAATTCTTCACATATCAGAAAGATGTCTTATTCTTATCCCACTATAGAAGTTGGGTCATAGAATGAAGAGACTGAGATTCAAACTACCTTAAGGAAAAAAGGCCTTTCAGCTCTTATCTATTTGTTCAATCTCCACAAGTCAGTCACTTCAGAAAAATCTAAGGATGACATTATACCTCCTGATTGCACATTTGCTTCTGATGGGGCTCTGGTGAGGTGTAAAGATCTCAAACTTTATGAAGAAGCTAAAGCTGTCCAGAGCCATATTTGAGGAGTGGGTACTCTAATATGCAATTCCAGGATAAACTCAGCACTCCTGATTTCTTGTTTATTGCTGTAACATGCTTTCCTGGATGGTATCCGTCCCTTTAATTTCCTCTGCTGCAGCTTACTCCTTGACCACTAGAGAACTCATCCTTTTTGTTATTACTGCTTTCTTGCAGCTGTCTGGCTGCTCTACTATAAATAGTCTGTCCCTTCCTCCATTCAGGTTCTCGCTCTGGCATCATATGGATTTCTCTGTATCCAGTCTGTCTGTTCTGGGAGCCTCTCCAAATCTGTGAGTCTTGTAAACTGCAATCCAAACCTGTGAGTCTTGTAAACTGCAATCCAAACCTGTGAGTCTGCTGCATTTCAAGTCTATGTTCTCAGCAACCAGTTCTACAAATCAATCAGTACTGTGAACTGCTATTTCAAGTCTCTGTATTCTGCAAACCTCTTATATAAACCAATACGTACTGTTATCTGCTTTTCCAAGTCTGTGTAACCTGTTAAACAAGCCAATCAGTACTTTGAACTCTGCTAACTATTATGCAAATCAATACTGTGCAGTACCTGCAATTAGCTAAACAAGTACCTGAGTATCCTGTTGCATTGCTATCCCAAGTATCTGAGTATCCTGTGACATTGCTATCCCAAGTACCTGAGTATCCTGTTGCATTGCCATTACAAGGACCCGTGTATCCTGTTGCATTGCTATAACAAAGTTCTTGAATATCCTGTTGCATTGCTATAACAAAGTACCTGAGTATCCTGTTGCATTGCTATCCCAAGTAACTGAGTATCCTGTTGCATTGCTATTTCAAGGACCTGAGTATCCTGTTGCATTGCTATCCCAAGTAAATGAGTATCCTGTTGCATTGCTATTCCAAGGACCTGAGTATCCTGTTGCATTGCTATCCCAAGTACCTGTGTATCCTGTTGCATTGCTATAACAAAGTACCTGCGTATCCTGTTGCATTGCTATCCCAAATACCTGAGTATCCTGTAGCATTGCTATCAAAAGTACCTGAGTATCCTGTTACATTGCTATAACAGAGTACCTGGGTATCCTGTTGCATTGCTATCCCAGTATCCTGTTGCATTGCTATAACAGAGTATCTGGGTATCCTGTTGCATTGCTATCCCAAGTACCTGAGTATCCTGTTGCATTGCTATCCCAAGTACAAGAGTATCCTGTTACATTGCTATAACAGAGTACCTGAGTATCCTGTTGCATTCCTATTCCAAGTACCTGAGTATCCTGTTGCATTGCTATTCCAAGTACCTGAATATCCTGTTGCATTCCTTTCACAAGTTCCTGTGTATCCTGTGACTTTAATATCCCCAATACCTGTGTATCCTGTGGCATTGCTATCCCAAGATCCTGAGTATCCTGTTACATTGCTATCCCAAGTACCTGAGTATCCTGTTACATTGCTACCCCAAGTACCTGAGTATCCTGTGGCATTGAACATTGCGTTTGTTTGGTATCAGCTTGTTCTTACTTTGTTTATCTACAATAAAGGTTTTTGTTCTTCTGCATAATTATGCCTAAGCGAAATTCTTCTAAGATAAAAGAGACTGTTTTGTTCTCTGAAACTAAAAGCACCACACCTGAACTCCAACCGGAACACTCACCAAACATGGCAATGGCTCCCTGGTCCTTACTTTTCCTGTAAAACAAAATGTATAATTACCAGATAAATGTATTTCTTTTATCATGATGAGAGTCCATAAAAAATTAAGGGCCAGATTATGAGTGGCGCTCTAACAGTTATGCACAAGCAAAAGTGGTTTAATGCGGCTGTTTGCACACATCTGATATAGCGCTTGTATTACAAATTGAAAGTAAAAACATGATTGCATGCATGTAATTGAAGTTAACACGCTCGGGATAGCATATCCTAAGAGCTCTGGTTAAAACAAGTTTCACAAAACACATAAAAAATACATTAAAAAGTACACTCATAATAACACTAATAAAAAATATTTTAAAACATATTGCACAAAAAAGTTATAAGGGCTCAAAGATATGGGGTCTCAAGCTACAAAGGGCTTTAATATAAATACAGATAAATACATATACAGTACATCTCTAAGGGCCCCATGCACTAAGAGGCGGACGGACAGCTTCTCAACTTGCAAAGCTGTACCCCAGCCCGTCCACCTTCGCTACATACAGGGAGCGGATTGGTTCGTCTGCTGGCCTGTATGTATCATGGCAGTTTGTAATGCCCACCCCTTCATTCATGCGACTAATCGCGTGACTGAAGGGTCTGTCAATCACCGAGAGCGAGCTCTCTGTGATTTTCTCTTGCAACCTCAGAGGTGGTGTATGGTATAAGACATATATAGACATATATAAAACACGGAAGGGAGCTGCACTCTCATACCGGACCGGGTACACATCCCATTACCCTGCAACATGCTCAGCCATGGGTGCCACTGGCACTCACAGGAAGCTGTGCTGTCCCCAGAGCCACAGGCAGGTACCTTGACGACATACCTGGGCTTGCCCCATTTGGCCAGTTACGGTAACTAACCTTTCCATTTTTGCTTTTAAATCTTAGCTGAGAGCTTGTAAGTGAGTGCTGGGTTTTCTCTGTGTGTTGTATTAATTTGTTTTGTAATTTTCCCTATGGTTCTTGCACCCAGACCTGTCTGGGGTTAACTGCCTGTGGCTTTGGGGACAGCACAGCTTCCTGTGAGTGCCAGTGGCACCCAGGGCTGAGCATGTTGCAGGGTCATGGGATGTGTACCCGGTCCTGTATGAGAGTGCAGCTCCCTTCCGTGTTTTGTATATGTCTAGGGTGATTACATATGCCTGTGCACCCTTCCCTTGTTCCCAGTTTGTTTGGATTTGAAAGCTTGCATTGTGTGGCTGTTTTAGGGTCCCAGGTATTGGAAAGGACCTTGACGAGGTACCTGGGCTTGTCCCATTTGGCCAGATGCGGTGACTAACCTTTCCATTTTTGCTTTTAAATCTTAGCTGAGAGCTTATAAGTGAGTGCTGGGTTTTCTCTGTGTGTTGTATTAATTTGTTTTGTAATTTTCCCTATGGTTCTTGCACCCAGACCTGTCTGGGGTTAACTGCCTGTGCCTCTAGGGAAAGCACAGCTTCCTGTGAATGCCAGTGGCACCCAGGGCATGTTGCAGGGTCATGGATGTGTACCTGGCCCGGTATGAGAGTGCAGCTTCCTTCCATGTTTTGTATATGTCTAGGGTGATTACATATGCCTGTGAACCCTTCCCTTGTTCCCAGTTTGTTTGGATTTGAAAGCTTGCATTGTGTGGCTGTTTTAGGGTCCCAGGTATTGGAAAGGACCTTGACGAGGTACCTGGTCTTGTCCCATTTGGCCAGATGCGGTAACTAACCTTTCCATTTTTGCTTTTAAATCTTAGCTGAGAGCTTGTAAGTGAGTGCTGGGTTTTCTCGGTGTGTTGTATTAATTTGTTTTGTAATTTTCCCTATGGTTCTTGCACCCAGACCTGTCTGGGGTTAACTGTCTGTGGCTCTGGGGACAGCACAGCTTCCTGTGAGTGCCAGTGGCTTGCATTGTGTGGCTGTTTTTGGGTCCCAGGTATTGGAAAGGACCTTGACGAGGTACCTGGGCTTGTCCCATTTGGCCAGATGTGGTAACTAACCTTTCCATTTTTGCTTTTAAATCTTAGCTGAGACCTTGTAAGTGAGTGCTGGGTTTTCTCTGTGTGTTGTATTAATTTGTTTTGTAATTTTTCCTATGGTTCTTGCACCCAGACCTGTCTGGGGTTAACTGCCTGTGGCTCTGGGGACAGCACAGCTTCCTGTGAGTGCCAGTGGAACCCAGGGCTGAGCTGGTTGCAGGGTCATGGGATGTGTACCCGGTCCAGTATGAGAGTGCAGCTCCCTTCCCTGTTTTGTATATGTCTAGGGTGATTACATATGCCTGTGCACCCTTCCCTTGTTCCCAGTTTGTTTGGATTTGAAAGCTTGCATTGTGTGGCTGTTTTAGGGTCCCAGGTATTGGAAAGGACCTTGACGAGGTACCTGGGCTTGTCCCATTTGGCCAGATGCGGTAACTAACCTTTCCATTTTTGCTTTTAAATCTTAGCTGAGAGCTTATAAGTGAGTGCTGGGTTTTCTCTGTGTGTTGTATACACACACACACACATATATATATATATATATATATATATATATATATATATATACATATATAGACATATATAAGTGTATAGGAGCCCTTTACAGTCAAGTAGAAAAAAAACATGTAAAAGCATAGTTATGCAATTTTCATATTTATCTATGTTAAACATTGTATTTACTGTAAATATTTCACATTCCAATCTTCTGCACTAAGTATTTTTAAATACATATCCCTATATATATATATATATATATATATATATATATCCATACCTACAGTATATATAATCATGTAATACAGTATTACATGATGTCCCACATCTTTGGAGATATGAATGTATTTAAAGATCAGATTGTGTTTTACAGGAGATACATAGATGACTTACTTCTTATTTGGAAGGGTACGGAAGATGAGTTGAACAACTTCATTTCCGGGATCAATAATAATGATATGGGCTTGAATTTTACTTTCGAACACCACAAAGAGAGCATTTGCTTCCTAGACTTGACTTTGACTGGTACTGGAAATGGGGGCATAATATGTGACACATATCGCAAGCCAATAACACGCAATACACTTTTGCATGCTAGGAGTTGCCATCCTCCACATGTACCCTTTTCAGTGGCAAAGGGACAATTTATAAGGTTAAGGAGAAATTGTACGGAGGATGGAGCTTTTAGCATGCAAAGTGAGGAGTTGAGAAAAAGACTCAAAGAGAGAGGCTATGCAGATACTATCCTGGATAAAGCACAGGGGCAGGTTGCCAGGATAGATAGGAAGACATTACTCAATACAAGAAAGAGATCAGATAATATCAACCCAGTGAAAAAGAGTGAGTCTTACTTTGTCACTGAGTACAGCGCCCAATATAGAGATATCTGTAGAATAGTAAAAAAACACTTTAAAATGCTGGCAGCAGACGATGGTTTAGCAGAGTGTGTGGACAGAGGCCTAAAATGTTCATATAGGAAATGTAGAACTTTGGGTAATATTCTGTCCCCCTCTTGCTTACCAAAACCTAATAGAAAGTCTGAGAGCTCATGGATACAACACAAAGGGCTATATAAGTGTGGTAAACGTAAATGTAGACCTTGTGAATATGCAATATTTTCTGATAACTTCCATTCGACTAGTACAGGAGAAACATTTAAGATTGATACATGCCTCAACTGTACTACTACATATGTTATTTATTTAATAACATGTATAGAGTGTTCTGTACAGTATGTAGGATTAACCTCAAATGATGCCAACACGAGAATTAGGAACCATTTATCTACGATCAGTTCAGGCACAGCGACAACCCCTCTTGTCCAGCACTTTGCTAAAAGGCACAATAAGGTTTTGACCACTTTTTGCTGGCAGGCTATTGAAAGGGTGGCTACCCCCCTAGGGGAGGGGATAGAGACAAATTGCTGGGCAAGAGGGAGATGTTCTGGATATTTAGACTGGGTACCAGAGTCCCCTCAGGTTTGAACTCTGAGTTCAACTTAATTAATTACTGGAAATAGATTTTTTTCAAATTTCCCTCTATTTGTGTTACTGTAATGAATGTGGATTTGACATAGTATATACTTAAATAAAGATAGGAATAATCCTGAATGAATAAATTGTATTATATTTGTCAATTCATTAGCTATATGCCAAGTCCAAGTTCATTGCTGTATTGGGTGTTTTAAAAAACACTCTACACTTTTTCATGAAATCTTTCATACATTCTTTATCAACATATTTGGATGCAAATAGTTTTACAATATTTATAATGGAGGAATTGTATGGTTACAGCTTTTTCCACTATCTATTAAGGTCTTTTATAGATTTATAAGATATTGAAACTGTTGCTATCTATCTAGTAATAATTTATTATTGTTGCAACATTAGTCTGGCTAAGTATTTCTAAATTTCAATTTATATTAGATATAATAGACATAATTTTGTTAGAATTATGTTCCTCTAGCTAGGAGTTCTATCCTATTATATTTAATCAAGATTGAATTGTAAGTTACGAATAAATAATAGGGAGGAGTGATAATCTCAACATGATTTTATTGCAACCAATGAGAATTTAGAGAAGGGTACTAAAGGTTTAATGCAGGTGTGCCCATTAGCTATGATTACGGCTGTGTGCCGAAACATGTCAGCTATTTGTTCTCATGTTTGATTTTTGTTTTTCGTTCTATTTTTATGCTGGTACCCCCATGTTTTAATGAGTGTGACTACACTTGAATAAAGTTTATGTTTTTACCGCTATTTTGCACTTTTTTGCTGAAAAACTTTGGGCTTGTGGATATATATATATATATATATATATATATATATATATATATATATATATATATGCCGACTCCTATGCATCACATTCCTGCTTTCAAAATAAAGATAGCAAGAGAATGAAGAAAACTTGATAAAAGGAGTAAATTAGAAAGTTGCTTAAAATATCATGCTCTATCTGAATCATGAAAGAAAAAAATGTGGGTTCAGTGTCCATTTAAGTTAACAGTATCATTGCCAAGTTTTTAGAGAGTCATATATTTATATGTACCCAACTAAAATGTAATCAGTGTAATGTTTACTTATAATTGCAGTAACATGTTTGGAGATTATACAAATGTTTATTATAATATTAATCAAAGCCAGATGAAAAGGTAATTTGCACAGGTGCTTGATTATTATAATTCACATTAAACTTGCAATCCAATATATAAGGTAATTATCATCAATAATTAGTTAATTGGTTACATTAATGTACTTTTGTAATTGTCAAATATTTTTCTTTCCCTGTAGGTCTACAATCACACCTGCAAAAAACCTCTGTCAAAAGCATAAGGCTTTTTATATAGTTTTTATTTTCATGTTTAACAAAGCTAAATGGAAGAAAAGCAATTTTCTAATTATGTCAAATTTGTAATTCAGGTGGCTCCATTTATCTAAATAGCTGCACTTTCTGTCAAATGGAATACCATAGATAAGGTAAGTTAAAAACTGTCCAAGTTAAATTTAAAGTTCTCAAACTGCAAAATTTAATGAATTGGAATGAGTGTCCATGAAAGATATAACTTAAAGTGAATGTAAATTTTGATGATAAAGTGCCCTGTTTTTAAAAATTCGATTAAAAACAGGGGCACTTTAATTCATCAAAATTTACATTTCACTTGTGTTGTGAAAATACTTACCTTTTAATCTTGACAGTTGCTCCAGCTTCCCCCAGTCGTTGCAAGCCTCTTCCTACATCAGAAATGATGAATTGGTCATCCTACAATCACGGCTTCCCCCGGGGGAATCAGTGTCTGATTCAATGCCGTGATTGGAGGAAGCCGGATTCCTCATTTTAGACCAAGGGAGAGGCTTTGCGGCGGGTGGAGGAAGCGATGCAGCGGCTGTCAAGATTAAAAGGTGAGTATTTTCACAACACAAGTGAAATGTAAATTTTGATGAATTAAAAGTGCCCAGTTTCGGCACTTTATCATCAAAATTTACATTCACTTTAAAGTGAAAATTAATTCTAGCGTTTTTGAAAAGCTAGAATTGACTATTGAAACAACTAAAGGGAATTTTCATTCATGAAGTCATTTATTTGTTTCAACCGATCGCCGTTCTGAGCTGGTAAGAAAGCCCAAGGCAGATCGCTGTTTTGCTTAGGGGTGAAGTTTTTACCTCTTAGCCAATAGCCTTGCGGTTAATCCGGCTTGGCACCCTTAGGAAAACTTCACCTCTTAGCAAAAAATTTTTTTGCCGATGGCTTCATTAACAGCTAAGAATGGCTTCCAGTTGAAACAAATAAAGGAGCTTTCTACATGAAGTATCCCTTATACTTCATGAATGAAAGTCCCCTTTAATTTTTCAATAGTCAATCCTAGTGTTTCAAAAACGCTAGGATTGACTTGACCCCGCATTTCTCGGGGTGGGGCATCCACCATCACTCTTCCTTTTGTTACACCTCCAAAAGTACCAGCCATATTCATATTCATCAGGCGTAATCCTCAACAGAACATAGCAAGCACCCCGCCATTGCAGCGACAAACTATAGGGAAGGAGGGCGAGACAACACCTCCTACTGTGCTGCTCCTGGGTGTAAAACTGTAAGACCTCACTTCCGGTCAGGGGTTTATCAGCTCCTTCCAAAACCACGTTCCATTTCAGAACGTCAACACCTAGGGAAATGGGGTCAAAGATGCCCTCCTTTAATTTCAGCATCCGGTCCTTTCTTGACCCCACATTTTTAAGTCATCCATTCCCTTAAGTATCAATAAAGACAATAAAGACAATACCACCAAGTTTGGAGAGAAAAGGCTGCAGCATATTTATTAAAACCAAACCGAATAATAAGTTAATATTTTAACTTTTAACATTTAAAAACCTTTCAAAACATTTCAGTGCTTGCTTTATTTTACTATAAGCCCCCACCCCTTTTCGGGGGGGGGGGGGGGGCATCCACAATCAATCTTCCTTTTGTTACACCTCCACAAGTACCAGCGGTTATCCATCAGTTGTAAGCCTCAACAGAACATAGCAAGCACCCCACCACCACTCACCCCTCAGCGAGTACCGCCACCTAAAGCTAAGGTCTTTTCGATCCCTTCTTTGACTAAAATACCTCTATAGACCTAGCTCAATGACTAGGCCCCTTGTTAATAATGCTCCTACTGGGGGGGAAAAAGGATTCCCTATAATGTACCCTTAGGGGAAGGGAACCTTATAAGAATTGCAATAAACTCAAAGCAAGAAAGTAAGATTAAGACAGCTAAACCAGGCTTTGGTCAGAGGTGTTCCTGGAAGAGTATATAAGGAGGTAAGCTTCTCCAAAAGCACAAAGGAACTTTACCAGTAAAAACCCACCTAGGTATAAATAGGGTGAGAAAGGTACAATGTAGGCTTGAAATGCCGTACATAAAGTTTTCTCAGAGTTGCAGAGTCCCCTTTAGAAGGAATACCCTGCCTAAGGTTAATAGGGTGTATATAGTTTAAAAGTCTAACAGCTAGATTACGAGTTTTGCGTTAGCCTTAAAAGCAGCGTTGAGAGGTCCCAACGCTGCTTTTTAACGCCCGCTGGTAGGTACAGGTGTACCGCTCATTTTTTTCCGTGACTCGAGCATACCACAAATCCACTTACGTAAATTGCGTATCCTATCTTTTTAATGGGATTTTCCTAACGCTGATATTACGAGTCTTGGAAAAAGTGAGCAGTACAGCCTCTCCTGTCAAGATTCCTACCGTATTTAAAAGTCAGTAGTTAAGAGTTTTATGGGCTAATGCCGTAACATAAAACTCTTAACTAAAGTGCTAAAAAGTACACTAACACCCATAAACTACCTATTAACCCCTAAACTGAGCCCCCCACACATTGCAAACACTTAAATCAATTTTTAACCCCTAATCTGCCAACTGGACATCGCCATCACTTCAATAAATATATTAACCCCTAAACCGCCGCACTCCCACCTCGCAAACATTAGTTAAATTGTATTAACCTCTAATCTGCCATCCATAACATCGCCGACACCTACCTACATTTATTAACCCCTAATCTGCCGCCCCCAAAGTCGCAGCCACTATATTAAATGTATTAAACCCTAAACCTAAGTCTAACCCTAACCCAAACCACCCTAACTTAAATATAATTTAAAATAATCTAAATAAAATTACAATTAACTAAATTATTCCTATTTAAAACTAAATACCTATAAAATAAACCCTAAGCTAGCTACAATATAACTAATAGTTACATTTGTATCTAGCTTAGGGTTTATATTTATTTTACATGCAACTTTGTATTTATTTTAACTATTTAGAATAGTTATTAAATAGTTATTAACTAAATTAACTACAATTAATTACAAATAAATTAAATAAACTAAAGTACGGAAAAAAAAAACGCTAAATTACAGAAAAAAATAAAATAATTACAACTTTTTTAAACTAATTACACCTAATCTAATCCCCCTAATAACATAAAAAATCCCCCCAAAATAAAAAAATCCCTACCCTACACTAAATTACAAATAGCCCTTAAAAAGGGCTTTTTGCGGGGCATTGCCCCAAAGTAATCAGCTCTTTTACCTGTAAAAAAAAATACAATACCCCCAACATAAAACCCACCACCCACACACCAAACCCTACTCTAAAACCCACCCAATCCCCCCTTAATAAAACCTAACGCTAACCCCCTGAAGATCACCCTACCTTGAGAAGTCTTCACCCAGCCGGGCAGAAGCGGTCCTCCAGACGGTCCGAAGTCTTCATCCTAAGAAGACTTGATAAAAGGAGTAAATTAGAAAGTTGCTTAAAATATCATGCTCTATCTGAATCATGAAAGAAAAAAATGTGGGTTCAGTGTCCATTTAAGTTAACAGTATCATTGCCAAGTTTTTAGAGAGTCATATATTTATATGTACCCAACTAAAATGTAATCAGTGTAATGTTTACTTATAATTGCAGTAACATGTTTGGAGATTATACAAATGTTTATTATAATATTAATCAAAGCCAGATGAAAAGGTAATTTGCACAGGTGCTTGATTATTATAATTCACATTAAACTTGCAATCCAATATATAAGGTAATTATCATCAATAATTAGTTAATTGGTTACATTAATGTACTTTTGTAATTGTCAAATATTTTTCTTTCCCTGTAGGTCTACAATCACACCTGCAAAAAACCTCTGTCAAAAGCATAAGGCTTTTTATATAGTTTTTATTTTCATGTTTAACAAAGCTAAATGGAAGAAAAGCAATTTTCTAATTATGTCAAATTTGTAATTCAGGTGGCTCCATTTATCTAAATAGCTGCACTTTCTGTCAAATGGAATACCATAGATAAGGTAAGTTAAAAACTGTCCAAGTTAAATTTAAAGTTCTCAAACTGCAAAATTTAATGAATTGGAATGAGTGTCCATGAAAGATATAACTTAAAGTGAATGTAAATTTTGATGATAAAGTGCCCTGTTTTTAAAAATTCGATTAAAAACAGGGGCACTTTAATTCATCAAAATTTACATTTCACTTGTGTTGTGAAAATACTTACCTTTTAATCTTGACAGTTGCTCCAGCTTCCCCCAGTCGTTGCAAGCCTCTTCCTACATCAGAAATGATGAATTGGTCATCCTACAATCACGGCTTCCCCCGGGGGAATCAGTGTCTGATTCAATGCCGTGATTGGAGGAAGCCGGATTCCTCATTTTAGACCAAGGGAGAGGCTTTGCGGCGGGTGGAGGAAGCGATGCAGCGGCTGTCAAGATTAAAAGGTGAGTATTTTCACAACACAAGTGAAATGTAAATTTTGATGAATTAAAAGTGCCCAGTTTCGGCACTTTATCATCAAAATTTACATTCACTTTAAAGTGAAAATTAATTCTAGCGTTTTTGAAAAGCTAGAATTGACTATTGAAACAACTAAAGGGAATTTTCATTCATGAAGTCATTTATTTGTTTCAACCGATCGCCGTTCTGAGCTGGTAAGAAAGCCCAAGGCAGATCGCTGTTTTGCTTAGGGGTGAAGTTTTTACCTCTTAGCCAATAGCCTTGCGGTTAATCCGGCTTGGCACCCTTAGGAAAACTTCACCTCTTAGCAAAAAAATTTTTTGCCGATGGCTTCATTAACAGCTAAGAATGGCTTCCAGTTGAAACAAATAAAGGAGCTTTCTACATGAAGTATCCCTTATACTTCATGAATGAAAGTCCCCTTTAATTTTTCAATAGTCAATCCTAGTGTTTCAAAAACGCTAGGATTGACTTGACCCCGCATTTCTCGGGGTGGGGCATCCACCATCACTCTTCCTTTTGTTACACCTCCAAAAGTACCAGCCATATTCATATTCATCAGGCGTAATCCTCAACAGAACATAGCAAGCACCCCGCCATTGCAGCGACAAACTATAGGGAAGGAGGGCGAGACAATACCTCCTACTGTGCTGCTCCTGGGTGTAAAACTGTAAGACCTCACTTCCGGTCAGGGGTTTATCAGCTCCTTCCAAAACCACGTTCCATTTCAGAACGTCAACACCTAGGGAAATGGGGTCAAAGATGCCCTCCTTTAATTTCAGCATCCGGTCCTTTCTTGACCCCACATTTTTAAGTCATCCATTCCCTTAAGTATCAATAAAGACAATAAAGACAATACCACCAAGTTTGGAGAGAAAAGGCTGCAGCATATTTATTAAAACCAAACCGAATAATAAGTTAATATTTTAACTTTTAACATTTAAAAACCTTTCAAAACATTTCAGTGCTTGCTTTATTTTACTATAAGCCCCCACCCCTTTTGGGGGGGGGGGGGGGGGCATCCACAATCAATCTTCCTTTTGTTACACCTCCACAAGTACCAGCGGTTATCCATCAGTTGTAAGCCTCAACAGAACATAGCAAGCACCCCACCACCACTCACCCCTCAGCGAGTACCGCCACCTAAAGCTAAGGTCTTTTCGATCCCTTCTTTGACTAAAATACCTCTATAGACCTAGCTCAATGACTAGGCCCCTTGTTAATAATGCTCCTACTGGGGGGGAAAAAGGATTCCCTATAATGTACCCTTAGGGGAAGGGAACCTTATAAGAATTGCAATAAACTCAAAGCAAGAAAGTAAGATTAAGACAGCTAAACCAGGCTTTGGTCAGAGGTGTTCCTGGAAGAGTATATAAGGAGGTAAGCTTCTCCAAAAGCACAAAGGAACTTTACCAGTAAAAACCCACCTAGGTATAAATAGGGTGAGAAAGGTACAATGTAGGCTTGAAATGCCGTACATAAAGTTTTCTCAGAGTTGCAGAGTCCCCTTTAGAAGGAATACCCTGCCTAAGGTTAATAGGGTGTATATAGTTTAAAAGTCTAACAGCTAGATTACGAGTTTTGCGTTAGCCTTAAAAGCAGCGTTGAGAGGTCCCAACGCTGCTTTTTAACGCCCGCTGGTAGGTACAGGTGTACCGCTCATTTTTTTCCGTGACTCGAGCATACCACAAATCCACTTACGTAAATTGCGTATCCTATCTTTTTAATGGGATTTTCCTAACGCTGATATTACGAGTCTTGGAAAAAGTGAGCAGTACAGCCTCTCCTGTCAAGATTCCTACCGTATTTAAAAGTCAGTAGTTAAGAGTTTTATGGGCTAATGCCGTAACATAAAACTCTTAACTAAAGTGCTAAAAAGTACACTAACACCCATAAACTACCTATTAACCCCTAAACTGAGCCCCCCACACATTGCAAACACTTAAATCAATTTTTAACCCCTAATCTGCCAACTGGACATCGCCATCACTTCAATAAATATATTAACCCCTAAACCGCCGCACTCCCACCTCGCAAACATTAGTTAAATTGTATTAACCTCTAATCTGCCATCCATAACATCGCCGACACCTACCTACATTTATTAACCCCTAATCTGCCGCCCCCAAAGTCGCAGCCACTATATTAAATGTATTAAACCCTAAACCTAAGTCTAACCCTAACCCAAACCACCCTAACTTAAATATAATTTAAAATAATCTAAATAAAATTACAATTAACTAAATTATTCCTATTTAAAACTAAATACCTATAAAATAAACCCTAAGCTAGCTACAATATAACTAATAGTTACATTTGTATCTAGCTTAGGGTTTATATTTATTTTACATGCAACTTTGTATTTATTTTAACTATTTAGAATAGTTATTAAATAGTTATTAACTAAATTAACTACAATTAATTACAAATAAATTAAATAAACTAAAGTACGGAAAAAAAACCGCTAAATTACAGAAAAAAATAAAATAATTACAACTTTTTTAAACTAATTACACCTAATCTAATCCCCCTAATAACATAAAAAATCCCCCCAAAATAAAAAAATCCCTACCCTACACTAAATTACAAATAGCCCTTAAAAAGGGCTTTTTGCGGGGCATTGCCCCAAAGTAATCAGCTCTTTTACCTGTAAAAAAAAATACAATACCCCCAACATAAAACCCACCACCCACACACCAAACCCTACTCTAAAACCCACCCAATCCCCCCTTAATAAAACCTAACGCTAACCCCCTGAAGATCACCCTACCTTGAGAAGTCTTCACCCAGCCGGGCAGAAGCGGTCCTCCAGACGGTCCGAAGTCTTCATCCTATCTTAATAGGATTGAGCTCACATTCTATTGGCTGATTGGAACAGCCAATAGAATGCAAGCTCAATCATATTGGCTGATTGGATCAGCCAATAGGATTTTTTCTACCTTAATTCTGATTGGCTGATAGAGTTCTATCAGCCAATCGGAATTGAAGGGACGCCATCTTGGATGACGTCACTTAAAGGTACCGTCATTTAGTGTTAGTCGTCAGAAAAAAGAGGATGCTCCGCGTCAGATGTCTTGAAGATGGACCCGCTCCGCTCCAGATGGATGAAGATAGAAGATGTCCTCCCGTCTGGAGGACCACTTCTGCTCGGATAGGATTAAGACTTCAGACTGTCTGGAGGACCACTTCTGCCCAGCTGGGTGAAGACTTCTCAAGGTAGGGTGATCTTCAAGGGGTTAGTGTTAGGTTTTATTAAGGGGGATTGGGTGGGCTTTAGAGTAGGGTTGGGTGTGTGGGTGGTGGGTTTCAATATTGGGGGGTATTGTATTTTTTTTTTACAGGTAAAAGTGCTGATTACTTTGGGGCAATGCCCCGCAAAAAGCCATTTTAAAGGCTATTTGTAATTTATTATAGGGTAGGGATTTTTTTTATTTTGGGGGGCTTTTTTATTTTATTAAGGGGATTAGATTAGGTGTAATTAGTTTAAATTTTTTTTAATTATTTTATTTTTTTCTGTAATTTAGTGCTTTGTTTTCGTACTTTAGTTTATTTAATTTAATTGTAATTAATTGTAGTTAATTTAGTTAATGTATTTAATGATAGTGTAGTGTTAGGTGTAATTGTAACATAGGTTAGGTTTTATTTTACAGGTATATTTGTACTTATTTTAGCTAGGCAGCTATTAAATAGTTAATAACTATTTAATAACTATGCTACCTAGTTAAGAAAAATACAAAGTTGCCTGTAAAATAAATATAAACCCTAAGCTAGATACAAATGTAACTATTAGTTATATTGTAGCTATCTTAGGGTTTATTTTATAGGTATTTAGTTTTAAATAGGAATAATTTAGTTAATTGTAGTAATTTTATTTAGATTTTTTTAAATTATATTTAAGTTAGGGGGGTGTTAGGGTTAGACTTAGGTTTAGGGGTTAATATATTTATTATTGTGGACGGCAGTTTAGGGGTTAATAAATGTAGTTAGGTTGCGGCTACATTGGGGGGGCAGATTAGGGGTTAATAAATATAATGTAAAGTTTGGCGATGTTGGGGGCATCAGATTAGGGGTTCATAAGTATAATGTAGGTGGCGGCGGTGTCCGGAGCAGCAGATTAGGGGTTAATAAGTGTAAGATTAGGGGTGTTTAGACTCAGGGTTCATGTTAGGGTGTTAGGTGTAGACATAACTTTTCTTTTCCCATAGGAATCAATGGGTCTGCGTTAGGAGCTGAACGCTGCTTTTTTGCAGGTGTTTTTTTCAGCCGAATCTGCCCCATTGATTCCTATGGGGAAATCATGCACGAGCACGTCTTAACAGCTCACCGCTACCGTAAGCAGCGCTGGTATTACAGTGTTATGTGGAGCTAAATTTTGCTCTCCGCTCACTTTTTGCGGCTAACGCCGGGTTTAAAAAATCCTGTAATACCAGCGTTGTTTGTAGGTGAGCGGTGAGCATAAACTGCGTGTTAGCACTGCACCCCTGTTACTGCAAAACTCGTAATCTAGGTGTGTAAGTGCAAAACTGAAAATGGCCCCTAAAATAGGGTAAACCTGTTAAAAGAAGCTAATAAAGTTAAGACATAGAGAAAAACATAAATACTCCTGATCTTTAGGAACTTAAATTAGTCCATGGTCAAACATGACTCTAGGATGTCTTGTTTACTAGGCAAAAGTAAATAGGCAAGCCAATCAAACTGAAAGAAACTATGAAGCTGTAGGTAAGTCTGAAATCTAAACTTGCTTAAATTACTTGCTCAATTAAACCAATGTTTTGTTTTTTTTTACCAAATATTCTGAGTATTATACTTTAATAGTTACACTGCTCAGAAATAACTAGAGGGGTGATTATTGATACTAATCACCTGTTTGGGACTGTATTACAAACTAATATGACAATAAACAAGTGGTATAGTTAATATACGATCTGCTTATTAATCAAGGATGATTTGTTTTATTTTTATTCCAGGTATCAACTTATTCTTGTTGCAAAAAGAGTGACAGATATGACAATATCATACTTAATATCTGAAAACTACATCCAAGTGAAGCATTAATATGATGTAATGACAAAATGTTGCATGTTTAATATATATTTTTTCAGGTCTCACATCTCATAGCAAGTAGAGATGTGATGTGACATTTCTTTATAGAAATATACCTAATGTGCTATTTCTTATTTTATAGGTGTCAAGCTTAAACTGACAGATGCTTGATCCAAAGAGAGATGACCATTAAAGGGACTACCATGTTCTGGGCCATCCTCAAACTGTGCCTAGTGTTCCTCATGGATCCATGATGTCTATTAAATACCTTATCCACGCGATGGAGGCCTGATACAGACACAACCATGATGTTTAATCAAACAAAAACCAGCACAATAACTTGTTATACAGTTGCTTCACATATTCTCATGGGCCACATACATGCACAGAAATAAAATTGTTCGGAAACAATCTGGTGGTTTAATCCTGACAGTAACCACACACTATACATTAACTTGGTTTATGTGGATGCCTGGAAAAAGAAACTGCAAAAGTTATACTTTATTTTGTTTCTTGGAGATGCAGCATTGCAACTATTTAAAGGAACATAGACTTTATAAACAAGTGGGCATTGCTTGACAGACTTTTGATATTTTCCTACACCAATAAATGTTAAAATATTTTATAAGTTGAATATTACCCCATTCAGGTACTAAATCACTGTGTACCTGATAACAGGATATTTATCGAGATGACCTTGTCTCACTCACTCTTGACAGGTCATCTTGAGAGGGGGATTATGTCAGGACAATTGTCTGGGAAAATTCACCATTTTTATTTTGCATATTAATCACATATGTCTGTGCTATATAATATAGGGGTACAATTGACCATGTGTATCTACTTATAGATTCAGGTACACATACACATATATATTAATTATCAATATTAATATGTAGCTATTAGCTTGTGCTGCGTGTCAGTATATAATTACTTTGAAGTTTTTGTACTTTATCAAAAATAATCCATGTTTAGTTACTATGATATTCAAGGTCCCCAACATAGCCGCATGATTCCTATCATTATATTATTGTTATAAATATCCACAAATATCACCATGTTTTTCATACATGGTTCCAGTAAGTCTCTTTTTCTATTAACATTAGTGGGGTTCAACCTTGTTTAACGGTCAAATGGAGATACTGACTTGTTTTTCAGAATATATTTACAAAATACATATTTGTCTATTATAGCTTAGTGACGAGTGCCATCTTCCAAGGGAAAACTATTCTGACTGTTAAACCTTAGCTCATTAACAAAACTGTTAATTAATCTGTAATAAGTGTTAGCCAATCATTTATGCGAACATTACCTTATCAGTGGGGGTGGAGTTAAAATACACACTCACCCATAAGAGGGGACAAGGGACACAAGCTGACAGCACAAGGGGCCACACTGAGCATGCATGATGACCACACCCTATCCAGAGGAGATGGGAGGCTAAACTGACCAGATGGACAAGTCAGGATAATGGCAAGAGATGGTCCAGGGGTAACCTAAGAGGGCCTTTTTACACTGAACCCCAGTGAAGGATCCGACAATGTTGATAAGTATGAAACAAACCTATATGAAACAGTTTTGTTAATATGATTTATGTGCTTTACATTTATATTCAAAGTTTTATTATTGAATCAGGTGAGTTAATCAATTCTGGTTTGCCCTTTATAGTCACAAATGTTTTTGTTAGGTAATTCCTGTTAACTTGGTCTTATCTTTCGACAATAACACTGGGTCAATCAGGATCTGGTAAAATTTAATTTTCTTATGGTTTGCCAGGATTATTAGCTTACTTGATTCTTGCCAGCTATGCTGAGAATTTAAATAACAAACGTTTCTGTTTCTCTATTATTCATGCAAGCTACTGCAAATAAAATAATTTAGTGATAATTTTCACTAGTTCTAACTTGATAATCATTAAATCATTGCAAGGATGTATATTTATTGATTTGCTTTATTCAAATATTGCTTATTATTTCCAATAATTCTTGTAATAAACTAATTTTGTTTATTGATCTGGTCTCAGTTTATTAATAGACAAATCAGAACTAAAAGGATTCAGGTTTTATATGTATTATCCTTTGCAAATGATACAATTCAGAGTGAAATTAAATTGCACACATTGCCCCTGCAAAGTTGGTAACCGCTATTATATATATGAGTTACATTATCAGAATGATATAGAGGTTCCATAATATTTATTGTGTCTAAACACATAATACACTTTGCGGGTACACTACTGAAATAATAATAATAAGGATAATATTCACAACATTATATTTGTTTCAAAATTGCTATTATTGACTTGACCCCACATTTCTAAGTCATCCGTTCCGTTAAGTATCAATAAAGACAATAAAGACAATACCACCAAGTTGGGAGAGAAATAAAGACAATACCACCAAATTGGGATAGAAAAGGCTGTATCTTATTTATTAAAACCAAACCCAATAATAAGTTAACATTTTAACTTTTAACATTTAAACACCTTTTAAAACATTTCAGTGCTTGCTTTATTTTACTGTAAGCCCCCACCCCTTCTCAGGGCATGGCATCCACCATCACTCTTCCATTTGTTACACCTCCACAAGTACCAGCCATTATCCATCAGGCGTAAGCTTCAACAGAACATAGCAAGCACCCGCCACCACTCACCCTCAGCGAGTACCGCCACCTAAAGCTAACGCCTTTTCGATCCCTTCTTTAAATGTAACATTAAACAGGTGCAACCCCACTTTATTCAGGTGCACTCAATCCTTGAGGTAGAAACATCTACCTGATTCCACCTCAAACTCCACATGGCGTAGGCCAATGCCCCCAAGCTTCTTACATACCTGCTAACCATTTTATTTACCTTCCGTCTGGAAGCCTCCAACTTCTTAATATCCCATGCGGACCTCCATACCAGCCTACTCTCAATTTCTAACCATACCAACACAACCCCCGGAAACATTTGTACCAGTCTATCAAAACCCCTCTTCATGTCCTCGATCAAATCCTTTTGAGGCATGAACCCCAAATCATTCCCTCCTGTGTGGATAACTAAAACGTTTTTTTGGGGAAAACAGCCTTGCATATTCCACCACTTTTCCCACTACCTGTTCACATTTCATCCCCCGGATCCTAAACCATCTCACAAATACTCGGTCTCTAGGGAAACCGAGCTGGACCCTGTCTTCCTTCACTGCCACTGCCTTTCGCGCCCAAAACACATACAATTGTCCTAAAATCCAACATCTCACTGGATCTGTCAAATGAAAAATTGTGAAACCCATCAGCTACCCCCTTCTCATAACACCAATCCCGGCCTCACATACCCCCAAAATCTCTCAGACCTCCATCTTCCAATCCTCCTAATTACCAATGGCTCAAGCCCCAGGTTTGCTGCCTCTGTGGCCGCCCCGATTCTAAACGAATGTAACCCAAGCTCTGCCCCTCTCAAACTCTTTAAATCCAACACCTTCTGCATAACCGATATGAACTGGAACCGAGATTACATTGACCCATCTGCATACACCAGCAATGGGCCCGAGGTATGTTGGGCACCCCAAAGAACTCCTGTACTGTCCCTACCGGGCAACAATCCCCTCCGTTCTCCCTCAAAACAACCACCACCCCTCTGCCAGCTTGATCCGTTTTCGATCTTCTGACCCACAACTCCACTATTCCCTCCTTCAAAACCACATTTTGCCTCCCCAAACCACTGCTATCTCGACGATTCTTCCCCATCAATTCTAATACCCTGAAGGCTCCGAAGAAAGCCATCACAAATGCTGTTCTGAACAGCAATTCTTCATGCCATGAAAAACATACATTACCCAACCTTGTAACCAAACCTTGCAGAATGGCAAACGTCAGGTCCTCCCCACCTAGCATCTGGAAAAAGAACACCTTCCCCTCTCCCAATTCCCAATCCATTCTAACAAAACCATTAAGCAGCCATCCCTATCCTCCTGCAGTTGCTCATTCCCTGCCCTATTCCACCACATCCTCCAGATTTGGGCGTATGCCCTCCATGTTTTTTGGGCCAATGCACCTTTCACCAGACACAACATTCCCGGCAGCCCAGCTGCCACAGCTCCTCTGGACACGAGACTCCTTCCCATTCCGCCTCCGGTGCCACCTCTCGGAACCGATCCCACTAAAATTGGGACAGCAATCACATTCAAATGCCCTGGGACATGCACTTCTCTGAAAGAGATATTGCAAAGCAAGCACTCTAGCACAAACACCCTAAAGAGCCTTATCACCGCTGGCGAATTTGCTGTCAAACGGTTGATCACCCACACCACACCTAGGTTATCTGAATGGAAGCACACCCTCTTGTTGCTCAAAAGTTTGGGCCAGACCCACAGAGCCACCAACAGTGTGAACAACTCCAGGAAAGTCAAATTCTTGGTCAGCCCCCACTCTGCCCATGGCTTCAGCCATGCCCCAACACACCACTATCCATTCAGGTATGCCCCGAATCTGTGGGCCTCCGACACATCCGTGTACAAACACAACTGGTGATCTGACCACCCCTTCTCCTGCATCTTCACCCTCCCATTAAAATCCTGCAAGAAGATTTTCCAAACCTTCAAGTCCTCCTTAACATCCTTTGGCAACCGAATATGGTGTCTCGGATTCTACACCCCCACCATCGAGGGGCAGGTAAAGTATCCGTCCGATGGGTATAATCTTGCCAGCAAAATTTAGCTTGCCCAAAAGGGACTGGACCTCCCTGAGGGTAACTTTCTTACTCCCTAAAGTGCTGCCAATTGTTATCTGAAGGTCCCAGATTTTGTCCTCCGGGAGCCTGCATTCCATCCTCACTGAATCTAACTCAACAAAGTTGACGGCCCTTCAGATTTCTTTGCCGCTACTGGGATATCGAAATCCTGGGTTACCTGTCCAAAAACCCTGACCAGCAGCTCACATACCTCCGACCCAGCCGGGCCCACAAACAGGAAATCATCCAAGTAGTGCACTACTGATGATTTTCCCGCTTTTTGCTTCACAACCCACTCCACAAAGGAACTGAAACTTTCGAAGTAAGAACAGGAAATGGAACAGCCCATCGGGAGGCAGAGGTCCACAAAAAAGAGACCCTCCAACATACATCCAAGGAGGTGATGACACCTTGGATGTACCCGCAACAAGCGGAAAGCCGTTTCAATGTCAGCTTTTGCCAGTAAAGCACCCGTCCCCTCTGCCCTAACCACAGCCACCACTTTATCAAAAGAGGCATACTTCACAGAAACCAATTCTGGATCAATACCATCGTTGACCGATAATCACTTAGGGTGGGACAGGTGATGTATCATCCTGAGGCTGTGCCCGCTGCACCCATGTCCATTGACCTGGTTCCTCGCCTAGCTTTCTTGAAGCATTTTGCAAAGGAGTGGCTCCCACCCCATCCGGAACACATGTGCTTGTATTTTTACAATGCCCTGAACCTACACTGCCCTTCATTAAACTGGAAACACCAACCTTTCCGGATTGCCGGCCCAGCTCCACTGCCTGCACTTACACTCCTGCGTGCTTGCCCATATCCCTGAAAGTAATAATTATGGGGGTCATCATCTCCAACCATATCCCCATGTCCCTATTATCCCACCTCAACTCCAGCCGCACTGCCATCCGCTGCCTGAAACCCTCATCGTATCTCCACCACGCCATCCACCCATAAGATCTATAAGCACTAGATATCTCATCAAAGTAACAGAACAGCGGAGCACCCTGCTCTGGTAATTTCTCACATATGACACAGGCCAAAATACAGAAGGCCCGAGACCAGTTCAAAAAACTTCATCCACCGTTTCTTACGCTCCTCCTCCTCCTTCTTACCCTTCTCCTTCTCATCCTCCTTGACCTCTAGCACATGCTCTAACAGGAACAAGGAGAATATCTCCACAAACTCCCATTTTCCTATCTTGTCTCTCAACTCCCTAGTCAGGTGTATCCCCAGAGGGACCACCAAACCTAGGCATGGTCTCCTCAGGGCACCCAGACCACATCTCACCATGCTTGCCACCGGCGTTGCTGCTGCCCCTACACCACATACCGCGATGCTCACCTGCGGACCTCCCCCTGACGGCACCAGCCCCGGAGTCGCCCACACCGCTGCTACTGACGCCCCCTCTCAGCAAGTCTCTCCAAGGTCAACTATAAGCCCTTCAACCCTGCCACAAGTGCTTCCCTCTCTCCATTCACTGCCTCATTCATGCTGGGCACCTCACCAGCCGCCACATCTCCTGCTGGCTGCTGCACCATCACCTGTCCGTCTGCCTGAACTGGCCTTGCATCTCTCCTGTGATCTCTGTCCCTGACTCCATTCTCACGCCCGCTGCTGGTATCCAGTCTCCTCTGTACCATTTCTCCCCTGGCAGGAGACCATCCCCTGCCGTATCTGCTCCTGTCGGTATCCCTCTCCACACACGCCCAAGTTGGGGATGAAGAAGTCCCTTCTCCCCGTGTCCGTCTCAGCAGGGATCTCGATCTCTGGCGTATGCCAGAGGTGACCACCCTGCACCTGCTGTCTGTAAAGGAGTCACAACATTGAAATTCCTCCCCCTAGACCCCCCTACCTTCTCCTCCTCCCCTCCACCTATCCTATTTTCTTGCCCCCGCCCCCCCCCTTTCTCCATTGAGGAGACAACAATTGCAAGATCTGTGCCAGTGCAGACAGATCTCTTACCTGGCCAGCCATCCCAGGTCCTGATGACATCCCCTCCAAAGGGTCATCTTCCTCCTCCCCGAAGTTTCCACTGGCCTCCAGCTCAAGTGGCAGCTCCGTACTCCCCTCCTGTCGGTCCGCTGTCTCCCCTCTATTGGCGTCCAGAGCCTCCTCACCCTTCCACTCTTACCCAAGGCACCCTGAAAAAGGCAGCACATTCAATTGACAAAAAAAACCCTTACAATCCTATTTCTGCTCCCTCCCCAGGATAACCTCTTTCCCTGGTTTTTTTGGGGCCCCCGCCCCCAGCATGCCTAGACCCCAGCGCCTACTGCATCCTGCCTGCATATATTAATAGCCTGGCACCCCTCTTTTTTTTTTTTTTTGCTCATGTGGGCGGAACAGGATCTGTAGGGGACAAAACTCCCAACCTTTGCCCCCACTTGCTCCCGGGGCGGCCCCTTTGCACCACTCCTCACCCAGCTGCCCCTACCACACCCGGAGGCTCGTGGTTCCCTACCTGAAACTCCGCTTAGCCATCCGGACCCCCCTTCTACCCTCAGATTCTTCCTGTTGCTTGCCAGGCCGCTTGTATCTGCTGGACCGTCAAACTCCCCTAACCAAATTCAACGTGGCCACCGTACACGTGCAGTCCCCCTTAACCCCACCCTACATTTCACGGCCATGCCTCTGGCCTCTTCCCACCCTCTGCACAGTGCACTCTTGGCCTTATGCCCTAGCCCCCCCCCCCCCCTCCATACGCTTAATCTCTAAAGGCTTTATACCCGGCCAACTCTGCCTGTGTTCTGCCCCGCTGCCTTTTGCATCTCTTATCCTTAGGCCCCATTTTCCTCATTTGTTCCTTCTCTCAGCCTCACATCTTCGATAACTCAACGGTGCCCCCACCTCTTCGATACCTTGGCTCTCACCAACCTCCTGCATCCTCCTGATGCGCTCGGCTCCTCCTGATGACGTACCTCCATTATGTCAGAAACCGGCACTGTCCTACGCCGTGACTCAGCCACCGTTCCCGCACGATGACCTCTGCTGCCATCAGACCTCACCAGCTGTTCCCGTGGACCACCCGGCCGACTGCTCACACTTCTGGACCTCACAGTGTTGACATCCGGACTCAGCCTCTCTGGTGGCCTTGACCTCCTGGCCAGCCTTCCTCCGCTCCTGGTCGTTGCTCCATCCACCTCCAGAACTGCCGAAGCTGCCTCGCCAGCCGTGCCTCTGCGTTCCTCCTTGCCGCCGACAGCAACTCAGCCAGAAGCGCCTCCATCTTAAGGTAAGACAACACCTCCTATCGTGCTGCTCCTGGGGGGAAAACTGTGACCTCAACCCCTTCCAAAACCATGTCCACTCCTAGGGAATTGGGGTCAAAGGTGCCCTCCTTTAATTTCGGCATCTGGGCCTTTCTTTAACTTTAAATTGACAGTAAACACCTGGTACAAGATGTTCTTGCAGTCTTGCAATAAATAAACATAGTGGGTGGGCTTGATAATGTTTAATGCCTTAACATGCTGCAGTTGTTTTTCAATAGCCACTGTAATGGCTGATTAATTATTGCATGCCCGCAAATTGGCCTGTTTGTGGGCAGGCAATAATTTAGCAATCCACTTGTAATCTTGCCTTATATTTTACATACGTAAGTAATCATTCTGGTTTAGGGCTAGATTACATTTTAGACAGGCATTTTGCGCTCCCGTTTGCAACCTAACTCTGCTAGAAATAAACTTTTTGCGTCTGTCGGGTAGCGCTCATATTATAAGCTGTATTAAAGCCTGGTAACGAATTTCCTTTTTTTTATTTCTTCCTGAAACTGGCAGTGCTCGGTACCTTTTCTACACTATTGTAATCATGCAAAAAGAAAAAGTTGGAGGAGGGGTGAAAAAATCCCCAGGAGAGATATTATCTAGAGGTAGTTTCCCAAATTCTCCCCTGGCAGGGTGTGAGCACAAATACTAACAATTACAATTTAATTGTACATAGGCATACAGAGAAAAAAGTGTGCTGCACCCTGTTGTTATAATTATAAATGTCATCACCTTATTATTAAACTCTCAATATTAGATACATATCAATTTTAATGAGTTTATCAGTCATGCAAACACACACATACGATTAAGTTAAAAACACACAACCAGAGCAGGGCTAAATAGCCAATAATATGTGCCATTATTAGTCCACTGGGGAGGTATAGAATATATAGGTTTTAAAGCGTATCACTGAATTCAACATAAGCTAGGCTAGGCTCCTTCAATCTAGTTAGCAGTTAATCTAGCTCAGCGGATAAGGCTTGAAAGCCAAATCACCCCTTCCCCAATATGGTATCATTTAAATATCTGGGCACAAAAAGAAATCAAGCTCAGTTGGCAGGTTAAAAAAGAGAGACAAGGCTTTCGTACTGATCCCCTGATGTGCATTTCACATAACGCTTCTTCAGAAAAGTGTAGGGAGCCCTTTCCCTCCTTGCTGGGCCACCCACCTCTCTCCTTCCCTCCCACTGCTCCAACATGGCACCAAATGATGATCATAACAGAGTGACATAGATTGTGTCACTCGCAGTAATGATCGATGATCTGGGTTCATATGGTAAGGGACCACAATCAGTGCTCCAGTACCATATGAAGGCAGATGCCTTATGCCCCACAGCATCCATCTTCATGTTGGACTTATTTACTTTATCAACATAGAAAGCTGGATAAATTACTTTGTGATGTAGTACCAACATTCAATTGGCACAAATGGTTAAAATAGTGATTTTCTTACAGTTATAGAAATGTGGAAAAGAGAATCCCCATTCTGTGCAATGAGAATGAGGTTTGGAAACCATGGCATGAATAGTGAGAGTGCAATTTGAAATGCAAGATATGTACAGTCAGTTCTGCAAGAGATTATTAATGAATGCTCGCCAGTCCTTCTATTTCCCTGGTGGGATGATCTAAATCCATTTTTTACCCTGAAAACAAGGTTTCTCGCTAAGGGGCATATACTGCATTTTCATATGAAATATGCACAACAAAATTTGTATTTTAAACATTATACAAAACAAATATTTGAACCATTCACACAAAAATAAGCAGGGAAAACTTGTATTATTAAGGTGCATCAAAAATCGTAACAAAATTATTCACCAAAAATCGTATGTTAACAAAAAAGTAAAATTAGTATGTAATTTACACAGGAATAAATCAAATTAAATATGCACAGCATAAATCGTAATTGTAGTACACTGGATGTTCAAAAATCACACAGAAACTTGAATTTATAAATACAAAATGCACAGCGTAATTGTTGTTTTTTCGTAAAATGGGCTGAACATGGGGATTCCATGGGCGTATATGACAAAGTCTCACTAATCCCAGCATAATTCTATAAAGATTTTCGCACTGCAGATATCACAGTTTTTTCTCGCCAACTAAAAGGTGGCAAGCTTTTATCAAAACAATACGAACACTTATAACCCCAATAGAAAAAAAAGTGCATACTAAAATATAGGCGAATGTAAGATGCTATAAGCAGAAAGCAGCGTAATGTTAGTTATATTGGCTGCAGGATTTTAATTTTAAAGTGCTCCCCCTGCTCCCTGCTAACTTCGCACTAAGGAGCGAAGTTTACCTAACCAGCGAGCTCAAATACTTTTAATAGGAGCTATCTCAACTCGCAGGGACTGCCCCTTTTTTACGATCATTGCACCGGGGCAGCCCTGCGAGTGTCAGCAATAAAAAGAAGGTTTGAGCTGGCGAATAATATATCATCGAGCCCTTAGTGGTTTTCTGATTTACAGTGTGAGAACTGTTGAAATCATCTTTTAAAAGATGAGGTAAACTGAGACCATATTCTTCTTATGGAAATTAATATCCCATACTGTTCAAGATTAATATCTCGCTAAAATGGAAACTGAGATTTACTTAATTAATTAAAAATAATTATATAAAACGTTAACATATTAACAATTTTCAAAAAAATAATTGATCAAATGCTCAGTATACCCATCATGCCCATATAAAAATGGCATTCATTTTTGTAAACACTTATCATAAAGACCACCCTATCCAATTACAAAATTCAGACTCCCTTAACCCCTTTACCCGATTTTGTATTTCAGTAATTGGCATCCATTATCGGCAGTTCTGAATATCATAAACAGAGATCATATCTCTTTTGAGTAAACAATGCTGGCTGTATTTGATTATTGTGACCACTTTGTGACGACTTTGTTTACAAAAATAATGGCAAATCTAATTTTTCCAAGATCTAAAAAAAAGGATATTTAAATATGTGTTTAACTTTAGATAAAACGACAGTAGGTAAGAAGTATATGTATCTCTTGTTCCTATTTTCTTTTTCTTTTTTGTGGACTTTTAATAACAATTCAAGTCTTCTAAGTTAGTGGCCATGAGAAGATTTCTCTAGTGTCTATAAAGATTCTGTGTTCAGTCAAAGAAATGAAATCTCATCCCTAGGGCATTTTCAGTATGAGCTCCAATTTATTCCTCATAAAGTGGTTAAATCTACAGTAGGATACAACAAAATGTCAAGAACACAATATTGTCTTAAGCTCATCATGTGGAATTACTCCTTGAAGAAGTTTGAAAAGAAAAAAAAAAAGATAAGAGACACTCTGATATTTCTCACCCACGTTCCTAAAGAATTCATTGCTTGACTCACTGAAGCGTAATATTTATAAAATGTGCAAACTATTGAAGTTCACAGGATACAGACTGAAGCACGTGGAATCAGCAAACAGTCTGCAGAAACATATTTTCAAATCACTTTTACATTGCATTTCAATGGGTTTTATGATTATATTGCTATAAGCTATTTTTAATCTATAATCATGATCTATCTTAGTACTTGTGTTGTAGAATTCCTGGCTCTTTAATGCATAAAACTTTTTTGTCTATAATTGTAATTTCCATTGTAGTTATAATGAAAAAAAAATAGAAAGAATAATTTAGATTATTTTAAAAGAGTTACCTTAAAGGGAGATGTTACTTGAACATAAATTCGATTTTTTTTCCTTAGTGCAACTGAAGAGTGTTATTATGAATACTTGGGTATTTCTTTATTTTAACTAAGATCATCTCATCAAAGTAAATGATCTGGGAGCAATTACCATTTAGCTAATCTTTTTGCTTTAATCATTTATTGAAGAACATACCTAGGCAGGCTCAGGAATCTGTAAATTTCTTGAGCACTATATAGAAGCCTTGTTTCCAATAATGTATAACATTGCAAACATTACTGCCATATAGGGATCACTACACGTACACACTCTTGAGCCTATCTAGTAATATAAAGGATAGAGAATAAAGTACATTTGGCTATTTGGTGATGTTGCAGCAGCCCAACAATAGATGGCCAGCATGGTTTTAAACATTAATGAACACTGGAGTAGCCTTCACATCAAATGAACATCTCAATATTTTATGTAGCCGAAAAAGTATTCTGGTCAATACAAAAATTGACCGCGGCATACTGATTGCTTTCAAATAAATTAATATGCAACATCCCGTTTTAATAGAAGTTATATTTCTGTATCATAACTACATGGCTATTGTTTAGTCACACAGATCACTAGTCAAGGGTCATAGATAACTTGTCCCTTTACTAGTCATACATCTGGCTACCAGGGGTGTAACTATTTGTAACTGGGCCCTCTACCCAATTTAAAGGGATATTAAACCCAATTTGTTTTCATGGTTCAGATAGCGCATGCATTTTTAAGCAACTTTCTAATTTACCCCTGTTACCAATTTTGTTTTGTTCTCTTGGTATTTTTATTTGAAAAAGCAGAAATATAAGTTTAGGAGCCAGCTCAATTTTTGCTCAGCACCTGGACAGCGCTTGCTTATTGGTGCCACCAATCAGCAAGCGTAACCTAGGTGCTGAATGAAAAATGGCTTACATTACAGCTTTTTCAAAGAAAGATACCATGAGAACAAATAAACTTTGATTATAGGAGTAAATTAGAAAGTTGCTTAAAATTGCCTGCTCTATCTGAAGCATAATAGAAAAAAAATGGCTTTCATATCTCTGTGAGTATGAGCCATGCCTCCACATTCTTTTGTCTGTGCTAGAGGAAATGTTCTTACACAGCTTTCCTATACAAATATGGTGGCAAGTTTCTTTACACAGCAAAACTGTGATAGCCATTTGCAAAATCCTGCCACCATATTGTAAATGCAAATCCATAGACTTTTCTTAAACTGTAAGGCCTTTCTTTTAGGGACGCACACAAATGGGTCAGACATGGCAGGTGAACACCAGGCCCTTTTGTAGTGGCATTACAAATATCTGCAGAGCCAGATGAGACCCCTGGAAGCTTGGGCCCAGTCTTAAAGGGACACTAAACCCAATTTTTGTATTTTATGATTCAGATAGAGCATGCAATTTTAAGCCACTTTCTAATTTACTCCTATTTTAAAATTCTCTTTTTTTCTCTTGGTATCTTTATTTGAAAAAGCTGTAATGTAAGCTTACTAGCTGGCCCATCTTTGGTTGAGCACAAGGGTACAGCTTGCTGATTGGTTGCTAAATTTTGCCACCAATCAGCAAGCGCTATCGATTGTGCAGAACCAAAAATGGGCCTGCTCGTAAACTTACTTTACTGCTTTTTCCAATAAAGATACCAAGAGAATATAGAAAAATTGAAAATAGGAATAAATTAGAAAGTTGCTTAAAATTGCATGCTCTATCTGAATCATGAAAGAAAAAAAATGAGGTTCAGTGTCCCTTTAATTGAGACCTCTGAGTCCCCTGTATTTACGCCTATGCTGACTTTCATCAACATAAATGCACTAGTTTTTTGTATTATCCATTTCATTGATATAAAATTTAAGGAAATAAGGCCATCAAATCAAAGTTAAGCCCTTCCCCTTCATTTTCACCATCTTCAGAACACCTTGCATCAGACGTTACCCCTTCATTCTCTGGCATTGGGCAAAAAGTAAACAGCATTAGGAATTCATTGCTTTGCCTGTGGTAAACAAATAGTTTCCCAAACATTTCAATATATAACTAGGCACTTCTGCTGAAGAAGACTATAATAATCCCTCAGCTTTTCAGTGTGTTAAATATGTAGTTAAAAATAATGTATGTATTTTTAAGTTAAAGGGACACTAAACCCAATTTTTTTCTTTCAGGATTCAGAAAGAGAATTCAAATTTAAACAACAATCCAATTTACTTCTATTATTTATTTTGCTTCATTTTTTAAATATCCTTAGTTGAAGAAAAAGCAATGCACATGGTTGAGCCAATCACATAAGGCTTCTAAGTGCAGCAACCAATCAGCAGCTACTGAGCCTATCTAGATATGCTTTTCAGCAAAGAATATCAAGAGAATAAAACAAATTAGATAATAGAAGTAAATTAGAAAGTTGTTTAAAATTGCATGATCTTTCTATATCACAAAAGAAAAAAATTGGATTTCATGTCCCTTTAAAAGAAAGTTCAGTGAATAAATCCCTACCATGAAGAACTGATATTATATAATCTAATCTAATGTAAAGTAATGTAATATATTATGTAACTTGGTTTAATTTGTATAGTATACTCACAAAATAGAAGTCTCTCCATTTTTTAATCTTCCCGGTTATCTCTTTAAAAGTAGCAGTCATTTTATTTATTGTGATTGGTGTCATTTTACTGTGACCATGTCCCCCCCCCCCCCCACAGTTATGGGTTTACTTTTTGCAATACCTCATGTGTATGTTTATCTGATCTCCCCCATGCTTATTTGGTGTCAAATATAAATGAGCTCCTGTACTGATCAAGCAACAAGCAATCACTATAAAACATATTTTTAAGGCATGAAAAGATTTATGAGAAGTTACATTTCTCTCCTTCGTTACCACATTTACTGATTAACTGATCTCAGTATTAAAAACAATTTGATTGGTTAATTGATTGATTGCAAGAGACAATGGTAATGAAACACATAGTAAAAGTTATACAGAAAACATTTAAGTTTTGCATGGTATTGTACAAAAAAAGATTATCAAGTAACAATATTTACTTATATTGGTTTCTAAATTCCATAAGAGAATTAGCTTGAAAAATATTTAATGGAAATGCTAAAACTAAACACAAAGAATACTATGAGAAATATATCTAGATAGTATTATAAAGATGTTCAAAGCATAGCTTGCTTCAATGTCAAAACACAGCGGTGAATCAGTCTTGAATATTAATAATGATTTACAAGTAAATATGGCAAATTTTTTGAGTGATTTATGAACATTCCATAGCAACAAGGAAACGGACCACACTTAACTGACAGGCGTATTTCCATTAACCATAGTGTCATTCACAGTCCAGATGATAACATTATTATTAATATCCCTATGGTGAAGAATAAAAATGCTAGATCTGACTGGCACAGGATGGTAAGTGCTTTGAAAGTCATTATCTAAACTACAAAAAGCTTTTCAATATTCCTTCAAAATGTCACTGAATATATCATGCCAATAACGGCAGAAAATTTATTCTGGGTAAAAAAAAAAATATATTACAGATGTGTTTTGTGTGGTGTCCATCAATATATTAACACTTTGGGCTTAAATAATAAAACTTTGAATTCTTGCACATGACTTGTTTTGGTCAAAAGTAATCGGCTATCGACCTACGTACCAATACTTTCCAGTGTAAAACATTATTTAGTTTGAATAAATTTTTGATACTTTTTTCTAAGACATTCTAATCTGTTAAAAGGACTATAGTTTGACTTAGAAAAGTTGCTGAAATTACATAGATAATTCAACAAGAAAATCCAGTTATATTAAGCTATAAGCAGTATTATAGAATTTGGGGGCAATTTACAAATAAATGGTAATAACAAGATATAGAGTTTTCACAGTGTTTTCATGTGTTATTACATTTCAAACGATTAGGCCTTGATTACTATCGGTAGTCACTTTTTCAGCTATTTTTCAGCTAAAAGGGCTAGTTTTTTTATTCAGGGTGATAACGATAGCTCAACTTGTTCTCCCATTTAAAACAAGCAGGTTTTGGTTTCTATAAAAAAAGCACCTATTTTCCTTTTGGAGCCAAAAACTTAAAGGGACAGTAAAGTAAAAAAAAAAAAAATTCATGATTTAAATAGGGCATGTAATTTTAAACAACTTTCCAATTTACTTTTATTACCAATTTTGCTTTGTTCTCTTGGTATTCTTAGTTGAAAGCTAAATCTAGGAGGTTCATGTGCTAATTTCTTAGACCTTGAAGACTGCCTCTGATTGGAAAGCATTTTGACAGTTTTTTACCACTAGAGGGCATTAGTTCATGTGTTTCATATAGATAACATTGAGCTCCGGCACGTGAAGCTCCTAAGAGCAAGCACTGATTGGCTAAAAATGCATGTCTGTCAAAAGAACTGAAATAAGGGGGCAGTTTACAGAGGCATAGATACAAGGTAATCACAGAGGTAAAAAGTATATTATTATAACTGTGTTCGTTATGCAAAATTGGGGAATGGGTAATAAGGGATTATCTATCTTTTTAAACAACAAAAATTCTGGTGTTTACTGTCCCTTTAATGTTTTTGTCTAAGTTTTCAATTACTTTTATCGAATTAGACACCTCAAGGCATTTGATAAGCCCTTGGAAGGACTTTTTGGATACCTGTTAGACTATTTCCTATATGTAAAACACTCTGAAATAGCCACTGGACACATTCAAGAGGTTTGTTAACATAGGTGGCATCAAATTATCAAATCCCCATTCATCCCTATAGGATGTATCTGTACAGTCATCAAGGTACACATTTGCATATGTATAGCGATATACTATGTGGTATTACTTCAGAACACAAAAATCTACAGTGGTGAGGGAAATGGATTGTAATAGTTAACTCTGAAAGCTGCAACTAACTAATCTCCTATAAAAATACAATTTTAATAATGCCTATACTGTTTGTGACAATCACAACAGTGCGAGTGAGGAACACAATAAAATATGAAATATGAAATCATGCCATGTGCAGATGTTGGTATACTGAAGTGCATATAAAAGTATGACATTCATATGAATACTGAGTGTTGAGGATGACTTTTGATGACAATAGGTGAAAGGCACACATGTAAATTAGTATTTTCCTTACAGAATAAACAGAGGTATTAACAAAGCTTTACTCACTCACCTACCCTATTCATTGGGAAAAAAAATAGGATGGCCCAAGCATTTCAGCCTTGATAAAATGCTTTTGGTTAAAGTGTGAACTAATAATGTGCAAAAGAAAGTTAGAAACCATATAAAATAGACATGTGCCGCAGCAACAAATATTTTGGATGAATCTTTTCCAAATATTCATCTGCTGTACTATTCCCTATTCATTTTGTGTACAACTAAATGAACACTAAATATTTGGGGAACATTTAGATTAATTTTTGTTAAACGATTCTAAATGTTCCTTTGCTACAGATGAAAAAGTTCACCTGTAGCCTGATGCTTGTGGTGTATCCCAGAGCATGTGATTAAGGACCTTATCCTTTAACGTTGGCTTTTGGGATCTGCCTTCTATTAGAGTAGCCCGAGGCTCTGTTAAGAAGGGTCAGGATTAGCAGTGCCATCCTAACGAGACTTCTTAGATCGTCTCATCTGAGTGGAGAGCTTTAGATCATCAGGACTTAAGTGAATAATCCGTATCTATAAATTGATAACATGACTACCTATTCCCATTTTTTTACTGTGCACCATAGGATGGAAAAAATAAGAATCGGATTAAGGTAAGTATTGTCTAGAACATGGGCAAAAATATAGAAATCACTGTTTTATATGATTTAAATTTCTTATTATAATTGCCTTCCTAGGCCAACACCAAGTGAGATGAATAGCAGGCAGTATAACAAGCGTAGGGAGGAAAAAAAGACCCCCCCCCCAAAGAGTCAAAACAGGTAAAAGAGAGAAAATTAGCAATTCATTCTAAAACAACAAAACTAAAAAAAAACTTCCTGCCAAGCCTTATTGAATGAAACTGAAGACTAGAAGAGGATGGAGGTGATTTTCAAACCACAACTAGACATATATAAAAAAAAACCTCCTCTAAAAAGGCCAATATGTAGACACTATCGAAGCAAATCAAGCCCTGAGCTTCCCCTGAACAGATTTTTAACATAAATGATGTGCCTAAAAACATACTGAACAATACTATATATATATAAAAACAGCAGCTGATGTGCACTCTCACAAACACAGGTTCAACATACCAGGGTGCAAGAATATGGATATCAAAGGCAAAAAACTGCACTCAGTGGATTTAAATGTGAAAAGATTTTTCTTATTTATTCCATGTGATGTTTCATGGCATTCACCTCTTCATCAGTGCAGTATATATATATAAAGGAGACTAGAGACCCCTTCATCAGAGCAGTATATATATAAAGGAGACTAGAGACCCCTTCATCAGAGCAGTATATATATATAAAAAAAGGAGACTAGAGACCCCTTCATCAGAGCAGTAAATATATATATAAAAAGGAGTCTAGAGACCATTGATTCCAACTCTTGTACAAAGCAGATTAAATAACTGAAAGAAAAAGCAACACTATATATGTTGCAAGTTCCTATCCTCAAGTCCAGGGTGAAAAAAAACCCATAATGGGTCAAATGACAAACCTGGGCACAAAAGAAATCAAAGTTTTTAGACCAGAAAGAAAAGCATCTTGAAAGTGGAAGACTAATAAGACAGTAGAAAAATCAAACATTTACCCTGAAAAAAAGGTGCTGGAAAGTAGCTGAAGAAGAATGTAAATACCGATACATTATCTAAACTGGATGCCAAGAAGCATAAGAAGAATATGTAGCCTAAATGCTATGTCTTTGAAGGGACTAACATCCAATAATTGTACTGGATAAGAGAAACCCAACTTAAAAAAAGTTACCTTCTATTTTATCTCACACTGTGCCCAGATGAAAATTTGTGTTAGTTGATTGTCAAGTTTCAAATGATTGTAAACAAAAACTAGAAGAGATTAAAACCTACACCAAGTTCCAGCATTATTCTAAATCAGGATCACATACTGAAGGGCATAGGTAGTTTAGAAAAACTGACCTCAGAACTTGCTCAAGATTAACTTGAGAAGCACCCAGCCTGATTGTGAAAGGAACATGTACAAAATCTGTGGATTTATCTATTTGTTCCCTGAAACACGAATAATGGAAGCTGTCCCTAACAGTGAATGCATGCTTGCTAAACAAAACATAAATAAATAAACATTGTGGGATAGATTACTAGTGCAGCGCATATGTTTTTGCGCTAGGGAAATCGTGATTTCGCAATCTATTTTTTAAAAAAATTTGGTGTTTTTTTTATAGATTAGGGTTGTTGTTTTTTATTTGGGCAGCAAAAGAGCTGAATTCCCTTTTAAGGGCAATGCCCATCCAAATGCCCTTTTCAGGGCTATTGGTAGTTTATTTTTAGAAAAGGTTTATTCAATTTTGGGGTGTTTTTTTTAAGGGGTATTAGAATAGAATTATTATTTTCTATTTTTTGTAATCATGTTTGTTATTTTTTGTATGATAGTTTTTTATTTTCAGTAATAGTAGTTTTTTTTAGGTAATATTAGGTTTGAATTTAATTTTACAGGTAAGGTTTTTTATTTTAAGGAAGTTAGGATTTGTTATTAGTTAATTAATGGGTATTTTAAGTTGGGTTAAGTTAGGGGTGTTAGGTTAAGGGGTATAGAAAATACTTTATTACTTTGCGTTGTGGGGGATGGTGGTTTAGGGGTTAATAGTTTATTTAGGTAGTTTTCATTGTGGGGGGATTGCGGTTTAGGGGTTAATAGTTTTTTTAGGTTGTTTGCGATATGGGGGATTGCGGTTTAGGGGTTAATAGTTTATTTGGAAAGTTTGTGTTGTGGGGTGATGGCGGTGTAGAGGTTAATAATTTATTTTGGTAGTTTGCTTTGTGGGGATGGTGGTTTAGAGGGTTAATAGTTTATTTATGTAGTTTGCCATGTGGGGGGGGGGAGATTAGGGGTAAATAGATTATTTAGATAGTTTGTGATGTGGGGTGATGGAGGATTGGGGGTTATTAGTTTAGGAGCTTATGGTAGGGTATTTTGCATTTATTTCTATGGGTGAACACATGCATGTGCACTTGAAAACTCCACTAGCGATTTTTTAGCTTTTCGGGCTATCCCTGTGTAAATCAGATCATAAAATTAAAAATGACATCAGGTCTTGACTAGGAATAAAAATCAGCCCTGGAAAAATTGAAGACCAGCCTATTTTGTATTAAGTCCATAGAATGTACATGCCCCATTCCTCTCAAGCGAATTACTTAGATACTCCATCCCCCAATAAATTTCTTCAGAATTAAATTATATTAGACAACAAGGAAAGGAGAGAGGCACCGTATGTGTGAATCAATCACCAACTGTATATAATCACAAGGATAGTACAGGGTACTCACATTCTGTGAAGGCACTCCAATGTGCCAATAGATGCAGGCTGGTTTTCAGCAGCAGACCAGCTAGCTGATACAAGGCAGTTACTGGAATCCCAGGAGAGGCTGCGTCCCAAGGTAGCGTAGAGTAATGCACACAGCAATGAGAGTATATAATTAAAAATATGTTTTAATATAAAGAAAAAAACAATATTAAAAACAACAACTCATGCTGTTATGTGCACAAACCAGTAATGCATTGCGTTTCATGATTAACACCGTTTCATCAATGCCTGAAAACGCGTTGCCTCTAAGAGGTTTCATAAACAGGTGCCTGAGAGGAGCCCAGAAGTCCTTGATGAGATTCCTTCCTGTACACAGCAGCCATGTTTTCACTCTGGTGTTCAACTGAGTGGCCACAAGATAAAATCTCTGTTTATGAATGATTCACCTGATGTCAATACTGAAATAGGGGATCCCTGTGCTCATACCCGGGTTCTGGAAACATTGATGCTGCTACTGGACCACTATTCCAGTCAACATATTACACTCCCTGGATGTTTGAGGGGAAACATCTGATAACTACCTACTGCCCACTATAATCTATAAGGGAAGGCATGAATATAATATGTTTGTGGCAGATTAGCATAATTATACTTTATTTGTTTGGTTCATGGCTGCCTCTCCTTCCCACTTATATGAGTTACTCTTGAGGCCGGTGGACTTCCTTGAGACTATTTGGGGCCTCTCTACCACTCACTATTGCTCTAAATGTACCGTTGAATATTTTGGGGACTGCTCCTCCAAGCTTGTATGTAACATTGATGTTTTAACGTAAATCTACCTCATATAACAATTAATTGCTAAAATGTTCATTATATTAAGGATTGTACTCAGTTGTTACAACCTTAAGGGGACAGCAGAGTCAGTGGGATGCGCTAGCTAGCTTAGCATTTTATACATGCTTTTATTTTATATATACATATTTTTTTAGTGAGGGGGTATATTTTCAAGCTTTATCTTTTGTTATCCTTTAAATGTTTGCTATTACTTGATGAGCTTATGTTGTTCCCACTGCCAGTGGCCGGGGTGGTGGACAAGATGACCTGAAGTTAAGATATATCACTTGAAGCCCTTATATTTTTGAACCAGACTCCTCTAGACCTCAGATTAATGCTCCGTCTATCTCTTATTGAACTGAGTACCCTTCTTTGATTCAGTTATATAGATAACCCAAAATAGCATGGATAATATTATCCTACAGAAGTTAATTTAGAGGGTCCATTTAAGTTAACTGGCTGCTTGTCCTCAGTATGCATATTTGTTTGTTTTTTATATAGAAGTACCTAGTATATTATTTTGTTTTAAGGGAGTTTGTTGTAACTGTACTTTTTGTTATTGTTAAAATTGTACCTATGCCTCCTATATTAGTTTTAGATTTATAATATATAGGCACCATACAATACTTTGCAATTCATACTTAATGGTGCAATAGAATACCTACATATAATCCTCACTTAAGTTTGAGTTGAAAGGGCCACTTGCACACTGTGCCCTAAGAGTCATCTAGAATAATAATAGGGCATTCATAGTTTGAGTTCCCATTTTCAACCAATAACCAAAAGAAATCTTATTAACATTATGTATCCTCTATCACTCAGACATGGGTGTCATGGGTGTCCTGTTTAATAACTACTCCCTACTATGCTTAATATTGTTTGATTTTATATACACTTCTGGAACATAAATCTTCTTGCCCCCCACTTGTTTTCCCGCATGAACTAACTGTATCTTTTAATTTCACCTGGAGACATACAGAGTGGTATCTCTCGCAATTACCGCATTTAATATAACTATTAATGTCCATATATTTATGCTATATGTTGGTGTACGTTTACCCTATATATAGAGATCTATTTTCTTTAGAAATACTAATGATGAGTGTTCTCTGCAGCGTTTTTGATCTTAGGTTCAATTGTTTACCATATTTATGTACACAGTTGTAAGAGTTATACAAAACCCTTCTTTGGGATGCCTAAGCTTACATAGGTCTATGAGTGGCCTCCTAAAGTTGTGGAGGCACATATATATATTAAAAAGGAGGTTTCATTCTTAAATGTCAGTAGCATTATAGATTTAGGTTTTACCTGGGTTTCCATTGTATTTTCAATAGCAAAGCAATTTTTGATAAACTCAATGTATGAGTTACTGAACATGTGTTTAATGTTGTATATTTTTTGTGAACAACCTCAATAAAAATATTATTAAAAATAAAAAAAACTGACAGAGACAGGGTCAGATGTTGTATATCTTTAACCTACAGCACTGGTTTTCAAACCTGTTCTCAGACCTCCCTAACAGGCCAGATTTTGAGGATATCTGTACTTGAGCACAGGTGAAATAATTAGCAAATTAGTAAACATACAGCTAGATTACGAGTTGTGTGTTAGGGTAAAAAAGCAGCGTTAAGAGTTCCTAACGCTGCTTTTTTACGCCAGCTGGTATTACGAGTCTTGAAGGTTTATGATGACCGCACACTTCTTTGGCCTTACCGCAAAACGACTTACATAAACTTCGTAAAGTCTTTTTTCTATGGGACTTTCATAGCGCCGGTATTACGAGTCTGTTCTGGGAGGCCAAAAAGTGAGCGGTACACCCTACCCTGTCAAGATCCCTAACGCATTTAAAAGTCAGTAGTTATGAGTTTTACACTACAACGTTGTAGCATAAAACTCATAACTAAAGTGCTAAAAAGTACACTAACACCCATAAACTACCTATTAACCCCTAAACCGAGGCCCTCCCGCATCGCAAACACTATAATAAAAATTTTAACCCCTAATCTGACGCTCCGGACACCTCCGTCACCTACATTATATTTATGAACACCTAAGCTGCTGCCCCCAACATCGCCGACACCTACATTATATCTATTAACCCCTAATCTGCCTTCCCCAATGTTGCCAAAACCTACATTATATTTATTAACCCCTAATCTGCCGCCCCCAACATCGCCACCACTTTATTAAAGTTATTAACCCCTAAAGCAAAGTCTAACCCTAAACCTAACACCCCCTAATTTAAATATAATTTAAATAAATCTAAATAAATATTCCTATCATTAACTAAATTATTCCTATTTAAAACTAAATACTTACCTATAAAATAAACCCTAAGATAGCTACAATATAACTAATAGTTACACTATAGCTAGCTTAGGGTTTATTTTTATTTTACAGGCAAGTTGTATTTATTTTAACTAGGTAGAATAGTTACTAAATAGTTATTAACTATTTAATAACTACCTAGCTAAAATTAATACAAAAGTACCTGTAAAATAAAACCTAACTTAAGTTACAATAACACCTAACACTACACTATAATTAAATAAATGTACTAAATTAAACACAATTACATAAATTACATACAATTAGCTAAATTAAATTAAATTAGCTAAAATACAAAAAACCCATTAAAATTACAGATATTTAAACTAATTACACCTAATCTAATAGCCCTATTAAAATAAAAAGCCCCCCCCCAAATAAAAAAAAACCTAGCCTAAACTAAACTACCAATAGCCCTTAAAAGGGCCTTTTGTGGGGCATTGCCCCAAAGTAATCAGCTCTTTTACCTGTAAAAAAAATACAAACAACCCCCCAACAGTAAAACCCACCACCCACACAACCAACCCCTCAAATAAAATACTATATAAATAAACCTAAGCTCCCCATTACCCTGAAAAGGGCATTCGGATGGGCATTGCCCTTAAAAGGGCAGTTAGCTCTTTTGCCGCCCAAAGTCCCTAACCTAAAAATAAAACCCACCCAATACACCCTTAAAAAAAAACAATAGGATTGAGCTCCCATTCTATTGGCTGATTGGAACAGCCAATAGAATGCGAGCTCAATCCTATTGGCTGATTGGATCAGCCAATAGGATTGAACTTAATTCAGATTGGCTGATAGAATTCTATCAGCCAATTGGAATCTAAGGGACGCCATCTTGGATGACATCACTTAAAGGTACCTTCATTTGTCTTTTTGTCCGCAGAAGAGGATGCTCCGCGTCGGATGTCTTTAAGATGGACCCGCTCCACGCTGGATGGATGAATATAGAAGATGCCGTCTGGATGAAGATTTCTGCCCGTCTGGAGGACCACTTCGCCCAGCTTGGATGAAGACTTCTCCTGGCTTTGTTGAGGACTTCGGCCCGGCTTGGATGAAGACGTTTCCCGGTAAGTCGATCTTAAGGGGGTTAGTGTTTTTTTTAAGGGTGCATTGGGTGGATTTTATTTTTAGGTTAGGGACTTTGGGCGGCAAAAGAGTTAACTGCCCTTTTAAGGACAATGCTCATCCAAATGCCCTTTTCAGGTTAGTTTTTTTTTAGATAGTATTTTATTTGGGGGGTTGGTTGTGTGGGTGGTGGGTTTTACTGTTGGGGGGGTTGTTTGTATTTTTTTTTACAGGTAAAAGAGCTGATTTCTTTTGGGCAACGCCCCGCAAAAGGCCCTTTTAAGGGCTATTGGTAGTTTAGTTTAGGCTAGAGTTTTTTTTTTATTTTGTGGGGCTTTTTTATTTTAATAGGGCTATTCGATTAGGTGTAATTAGTTTAAATATCTGTAATTTGTTTATTATTTTCTGTAATTTAATGGGTTTTTTTGTACTTTAGCTAATTTAATTTAATTTAGCTAATTGTATGTAATTTATTTAATTGTATTTAATTTAGTAAATTTATTTAATTATAGTGTAGTGTTAGGTGTTATTGTAACTTAGGTTAGGTTTTATTTTACAGGTACTTTTGTATTTATTTTAGCTAGGTATTTTTGAAATAGTTAATAACTATTTAATAACTATTCTACCTAGTAAATAAATAAATAAATACAAACTTGCCTGTAAAATAAAAATAAACCCTAAGATATGTAACTATTAGTTATATTGTAGCTATCTTAGGGTTTATTTTATAGGTAAGTATTTAGTTTTAAATAGGAATAATTTAGTTAATGATAGGAATATTTATTTAGATTTATTTAAATTATATTTAAGTTAGTGGGTGTTAGGTTTAGGGTTAGACTTAGGTTTAGGGGTTAATAACTTTATTATAGTGGTGGCGACGTTGGGGGCGGCAGATTAGGGGTTAATAAATATAATGTAGGTGTTGGCGACATTGGGGAAGGCAGATTAGGGGTTAATAAATAGTATGTAGGTGTCGGCGATGTTGGGGGCAGCAGATTAGGGGTTAATAAATATAATGTAGATTGCAGCGGTTTCCAGAGCGGCAGATTAGGGGTTAATAATATAATGCAGGTGTCGGCAATGTCGGGGCGGCAGATTAGGGGTTAATAAGTGTAAGATTAGGGGTGTTTAGACTCAGGGTTTATGTTAGGGTGTTAGGTGTAGACATAACTTTTATTTCCCCATAGGAATCAATGGGGCTGCGTTAGTGAGTTTTACGCTGCTTTTTTGCAGGTGTTAGACTTTTTTTCAGCCATCTCTCCCCGTTGATTCCTATGGGGAAATCGTGCACAAGCACGTACGACCAGCTCACCGCTGACTTAAGTAGCGCTGATATTGAAGTGCGGTAATGAGCAAAATTTTGCTCACGCTCACTTCTTGCCTTTTAACGATGGGTTTCTGAAAACTCGTAATACCAGTGAGCGGTGAGGGAAAACTGCTCGTTAGCACCGTACAGCCTCTAACGCAAAACTCATAATCTAGGTTGTTAAAAGAGCTGAGTAAATCTAAAAAGTAACTGCAAAACCTACTTCTCTGAACATTGTAAAAAAAATATCTTAAAAGTAAGAAAAAACAGCCTCCTTCTAGAAATGCCTATACGGTCATATAATCACTGAGTTACCAGCAGCGGACTATCCATATTCTCTTCCTTGGTATTGAGACTGGAAACTTCAGGCCGAGGCAGGATGAGAGAATTCTACAAATAAAAGCAAAACTTGCAAAGATGAAAATAAACATTAACAAAATAAGCTTCCTAATGTCTGAGCCACAATGCCCCTCTTACTAGGTTTGAAATAATCATAAATCCAACCAACCAAATAACCAAAAATCATACAGTAACCATAACATAGCTTAAATAAAACAAGGTATGACTAAAGATCTGCAAGAACAAAACTATTATTTCATAAACTTCAGAATAATAATATAACAATCTCAGTAGCTAAATAAGTAAACACAACCAAAATAAAACATGGCTTCTTGCAGCAAAAAAGGGTATGTCATATAAATGCTATATTATGCACTGCTTGTATAAAAAAAGAAAAGACTGATGAGACTACAGGCTCTCATTTTTACTGCCATATTACAAGTGGAGTGGTATTTAACTCTCCTACTCGAGTGCTAACTCTGCTAGAAGCAAGCTTTTTTGCGCGTCACGTTGCCATTGTATTCCAAGTTGAAAGTAAACTGTTTTCGCTCGCACACATACCCATTACCCAACCCGCGTAAAAGCCGAACTTAGAATATTGCATGTGCAATAACATATTTCCCGATAGAATTCAACTGAGCAAAAAAAGTGGAAAAAGCCCTACTCGTGCGCAAATCTGATCGCCTTTTCTCAAGTGCACTAACCTGACAGGAAAATATTAATATTTCACATTCCAATGTTCTTCACATAGATGAATATGTTCTATTTATTCTTAAATAAATATTTTTACATATACCTGATGGTATTTTGCACATATATATTTATATGAATATTACGTAAATATGATTTTACATGTTTCTATCTACTTAACTGCAAAGTGCTCCATTGCATATATATATATATATATATGTATATATATATATATATATATATATATATATATATATATATACAGTTCAAAGTAGACAAGCACTCCAGAAATCTTATATATATATATATATATATATATATATATATATATATCTGTATGTGTGTACATGTATATTTATGTGTTTGTATGTGTATATATATGACTGTAAATACAGATACAGTGTATATATATATATATATATATATATATATATATATATATATATATATATATATATATATATATATATATATATAAAGTTCAAAGTAGACAAGCACTCCAGAAATCTTGAGTCACATGCCCGGGGTGCAACAGATAGGTAAATAGAGTTTAAGGAAGAGTGCACTCACCAGGACTTTTCAAAGTTTTTATTCCAAAAATGTGTTTTTTGGAATAAAAACTTTGAAAAGTCCTAGTGAGTGCACTCTTCCTTGAACTCTATATATATCTGTATGTGTGTACATGTATATTTATGTGTTTGTATGTGTATATATATGACTGTAAATACAGATACAGTATATATATATATATATATATATATATATACACACATATAAATACATAAATACATATGTACAAACACACATATATATATATATATACACACATATAAATACATAAATACATATGTACAAACACATATATATATATATATACACACATATAAATACATAAATACATATGTACAAACACATATATATATATATATATATATATACACACATATAAATATATAAATACATATGTACAAACACATATATATATATGTATGTGTGTACATGTATATTTATGTGTTTGTATGTGTATATATATGACTGTAAATACAGATACAGTGTATGTATATATATATATATATATATATATACACACATATAAATACATAAATACATATGTACAAACATATATATATATATCTTTAGACTTATATATATATTAAAGTCCTTTACCTGCCTTTTTTTCCATAAGGCCTAAGACCTCATATCTTTGAGCCCGTATAACTTTTTTGTGAATACTTTTTATTAGATGATGATGAGTGTAACTGTACTTTGTAATGTATTTTTTATGTGTTTTGTGACACTTTTTTGTTTCGCTAAACAGTTAACCAGCGCTCTGAGGACACGCTATCCGGACGAGCGTTAACTTCAATTGTACTCAAAAAAACACGTTTACTTTCAACTTGCAATACGAGCGAAGAACAAGACGTGCACAAACATCCACAATAAACCCCTTTTCACTTGCACGTAACTGTTAGTGTTCCAATCTGTCCCTTACTAGTCAGGCATTTAAACAAAAACCTTTACTTTCACTGAAGAAATGCTAAACAACTGAACAGTAAAATAACAATATATGTTTATACAACCTTACAGACATATCAAACTTTATTCAAATGGCATAACACAAACTTAGATACAGAGCTTTTAAAGATTATGATACAAATAATGCAAACTTAAAAGTAAATTTAATTACAAACCAATTGACTTTGTGTTTGGAAACATTCTACAGAAATCTATCCAAACAACTGGTTATGACTTCAGACTTTCCAAACTTACAAAACAGTTGCAGAAATAGAAACAATCTGTTGAAGGTGTGGCCCTTGCAGCTTTAAACAGGTAACTGCAGCAACTAAACAGTCTTAATTAATGCAAAGATACAGAGAAAAAATAAAAGTTATAAATTGCAGACAATGCAGAGGCTCCAAGAGCAAATCTACCAAACAGAATAACTGAAACATACAGCAAACATGTGAGTTTATACATTTAGTGCCAGAATACAGGTGGCGTGCTAATTATATTAAAAGTTCATTGTAAATCCCATTTACCAAATAAGGGTTAGCGCAGCCGATATCGATTTAGTGCCCCTTCAATTAAGATTGCGACCACACTAAATAGTTGTATAGGTTGCACTCGAGAGCAAGCCAAAACTGTTCCAAAATATTCAGCGTGACTTAAGACCTGAAGTGATAGTGGAGGGCCCTCTAGTGGGCCTGTAACAACATTAAGCGATTACGAACTTGAAGTCTGGAGTGTGCTAAGTTGTGTTGTTACAACGTTGCAGGTGTCGAGGCGGCTGTTTGTGTTTACCTTTATAGGGTCCTGCAGCAGTGATACCAGCCTCTTCCTGTTCCAGACTTCAAGGAGAAAATTTCCCTGCCCACCCATCCCTGAGAAGAAGATGGTGGTGGCAACTATGCGGCAGGAGGAGGGTGAGATTAGCCTGGCTGGGGTAGGTTTAATTGAGCTAGCCCCGGGTGGTTAATATAGCCTTACACCTCTTTCAGGAGGGGTTGCCCTACAGGGCTGGTAGGATATGCCCTAGCTTGTGGGTGGGCCAGGCCCTGGGGATCGGGCACGGGGAAAGAAGAGTGACAGTCTAGAAAAAGGGAGGGGATACACCCACTAGGTGCCGGCCTGGGGGTCCTCTCCCATGCAAATACAGACCGAAGATCTCTACACATCACAGCTCTCTCTCTGTGCCATTGGGCGTGAACACCCGGGTGTCACGCTGCAAACACGTAAGGGGCCTTGTCCGTCTGCTGGTAGGGGTTAGGTTATGGTTAGATGCCAGCACCGGTTATGACGAACTTGATTTCAAATTTGAGTTAATATATGTTTAAGAGTACCTAATAATAAAGAATATTAGCCATAAGTTAATTGTTTATTTAATAAACATGATCGTGACTGGACTTTCTCCCAACGAAGTTGTCTTGTCTCATTTATTTATGTTTTAGTACTAGAATACGGAGGACATAATAGGGGGTTTATCTCTTATAAAGTGTAAGGGTTATATTTTATTTTCACAAAACACATCAAAAACATATTTAAATTAAGTATTGGGGGCCCATTTATCAAGCTCTGTATGGAGCTTGAGGGCCTGTGTTTCAGGTGAGTCTTCAGACTCGCCAGAAACACCAGTTATGAAGCAGCGGTCTAAAGACCGCTGCTCCATAACCTGTCCGCCTGCTCTGAGGAGGCGGACAGACATCGCCGCAATTCAACCCGATCGAATACGATCGGGTTTATTGACACCCCCTGCTAGCATCCGATTGGCCACAAATCTGCAGGGGGCGGCGTTGCACCAGCAGTTCACAAGAGCTGCTGGTGCAATGCTGAATGCGGAGAGCGTATTGCTCTCCGCATTCAGCGATATCTGTCGGACATGATCCGCTGATCGAATCCTGTCAGACAGAGACATAATAAATAGGCCCCTTACACTCATATATACTTTTTTTTAATAAACATATAATTTTGATAGGATTAAAAAGGGATATGGTATATGGCAAAATTGTTTGACTGGAAAGGACAATGTATATACTGTAAATGTCTAAATATGTGTATGTGTATAGATATACATCTTTATATATGTATATGCATAGGTATGCATGTGTTCATATGTGTAAATATGTATGTAGGCAAAAAATTATGTGGAGCCACTGTACAAAAAATAATAATAAAAGTCCTTTATTAGTAGAAACACTTAAAATTTAGGAAGCATCCCTAAATGAAAACAAGGGCAAAGCACCAATGCTGACATGTTTCAGCCCTCAGGCCATATTCGTAGCATACTGTGCTGATACAAGAGTGTTACTTAAAACAGGTAGCGTGTTACCTGATTGGGTAAAGTTAATTAAGATCAAAAAACGCCCACATGTTTCATAGTAGCATTAACACTTAAATGCCCTGCTGTTAATGAGCACAAACCAGGTACAAAATAACAATTTGAAACATACAGAAAGCATCTCTAAATTTCTTCTAATTTGGACACATGCTAGTAATAATAATGTAGTACAAATGTAATTATGTGCAAAAAAAACAGAAGAACAAGTACAAAAATATAATACAATACTATAATACAAAACCTCAAACATCTCAAACAATCAGAAAATATCTAGTCGATAATACAGAATATATGTCAGAACACCACTAACATTCATAGATCAATGTGGAAACTACTTGGGGCATGAATAATCAGCCAAACATGAAACCGCTGAGTAATAGGACTTAACACGTAGGGAACCCCTGTATCCAGTCCATATGTACATAGTGTGTCATATATAGCTCTAGTAGATAATATCAATTATTTAAACTGAATGTATATGGGTGTCTGTATGTATGGGGATCTAGGCAACGCAAGTAGGAGGCACAATATCCCACCCCATACTGAAAAGATTGAAGTTGTTAAATTGTAAACAGATAGAGAAGCAGACTTAGGGGGTACTACTTACATATGACCATAAACATAAGCCCCAAAGTAAGGCATATGGGGATAATTAAAAAATGAATATAATCCCAGAGTATATAATGTCATCTACAATCATTCCCAGAAATTGATTATATCATATCTGGAATTTAGACCTTGAGGTGCTCTGGTTTTTAGGTGAAAAATCCAGAACACCTCACGTTTTGCCAAAAGACTATCAATATCTCCTCCTCTTTTGGGCAATGTAGCTTTTTCAATAGCCATCCATCTAAACGTATCCAGTTTGCTACTATGGTGGATACCGAAATGTTGTACCAATGGTGTAGTTAATTTGCCTCTTTCAATAGTAGAGATATGCTCTCTCATGCGTGTGTTGATATCTCTAGAGGTGAGACCTATATATTGAATATTACACTTAACAAACGTAATAAGATATATAACGTGTGTATGAGTGCAGTTTAGGCATGCCTTAACATCATATGTCCTACCAGTTGTGGCTGATGTAAATGAGCTCGAAATCTGGACATATTCGCATGGCTTACATTTCCAATGGCCACATCTAAACATGCCTGTATGTGTTAGCCATGAACTTTCTGGTCTATTCACTTGTTTCAATTGAGTGGGAGATAGGATAGTACCAAGTGTACTGCATTTTTTATACGTACATCTTAGACCATGCTGAACCGTATCTTTAAGCTGGTCATCAGCTGCCAATAATGAAAAATGTTTCTTTACAATACTGCAGATTTTTGAGTATTGAGCACTATGAGTGGTTACAAAATGTACTCCTTTAAAAGACCGTTTGCTTTCCAAGACTGGCTTATCCTCCAGGAGTTTTTCCCTAGGTATGTCACGAACCTTAGTTTTTGCTTCCTTAATGAGACTTTTGTTATATCTCCGTTCTCTCAATCTCTTTTCCAGATCATCAGCTTCACTCAGGTAGTAAAATTCCTTGCTGCAGTTCCTCTTCAAACGAGAGAACTCATACACACGTACACACGAGAGAACTCATACACACATATTGAATATTAAGTGTAATATTCAATATGTAGGTCTCACCTCTAGAGATAGCAACACACACATGAGAGAGCACAACTCTACTATTGAAATCAACTACACCATTGGTACAACATTTCGGTATCCACCATATTAGCAAACTGAATACTTTTAGATGGATGGCTATTGAAAAAGCTACATTGCCCAATAGAGGAGGAGATATTGATAGTCTTTTGGCAAAATGTGAGGTGTTCTGGATTTTTCACCTAAAAACCAGAGCATCTCAAGGTCTAAATTCCAGATATGATATAATCAATTTCTGGAAAAGATTGTAGATGACAGTATATACTCTGGGATTATATTCATTTTTGAATTATCCCCATATGTCTTACTTTGGGGCTTATGTTTATGGTCATATGTAAGTAGTACCCCCTAAGTCTGCTTCTCTATCTGTTTACAATTTAACAACTTCAATCTTTTCAGTATGGAGTGGGATATTGTGCCTCCTACTTGCGTTGCCTAGATCCCATACATACAGACACCCATATACATTCAGTTTAAATAATTGATATTATCTACTAGAACTATATATGACACACTATGTACATATGGACTGGATACAGGGGTTCCCTATATGTTAAGTCCTATTACTCAGCGGTTTCATGTTTGGCTGATTATTCATGCCCCAAGTAGTTTCCACATTGATCTATGAATGTTAGTGGTGTTCTGACATGTATTCTGTATTATTGACTAGATATTTTCTGATTGTTTGAGATGTGTGAGGTTTTGTATTATAGTATTGTATTATATTTTTGTATTTGTTCTTCTGTTTTTTGCACATAATTACATCTGTACTACATTATTATTACTAGCATGTGTCCACATTTGTAGAAATTTAGAGATGCTTTCTGTATGTTTCAAATTGTTATTTTGTACCTGGTTTGTGCTCATTAACAGCAGGGCATTTAAGTGTTAATGATACTATGAAACATGTTGGCGTTTTTTTATCTTAATTTTACCGAATCAGGTAACACGTTACCTGTTTTAAGTAACACTCTTGTATCAGCACAGTATGCTACGAATACGGCCTCAGGGCTGAAACATGTCAGCAATGGTGCTTTTCCCTTGTTTTAATTTTGGGATGCTTCCTAAATTTTAAGTTTTTCTACTAATAAAGGACTTTTATTATTTTTTTTTGTACAGTGGTTCCACATCATTTTTTACCTTCAATTCCACCAGTCATTTGGAGCCTCTGTCTACCTAATTTTGGGTCCGGTCTTAGTAGTTTCCAGGCATTATTGTATCCCCTCCCTTTTTATGTGCATGACATCACTGACGCGCATCGTCTGAATCTACCAGGAGTGTGGAGGAGCCCACGCCGGACGCATAGCTTGTGCAGCTACCGAGTAAGGTCTTGGTCCGTTCGATATACAGAATTTACCCAGCTGGGACGTGGGTGCTCCCTATCCACACAGGATGTGTTTGATGATCCAGTCTGAATAAGACTCTGCAATCAAGGTATGACTCTGAGTAAGGAGGGGGAGAGGGAATATATGTTATATAAGTCCTGGGGAGGATTTGACTTCCAATAAAGACTGCATACATTTCTAGGCTGCAGGTTACACTTTTCTCTTTAATCTTGGTAAATATGTATGTATGTACACACATATGTGTACTGTATATATGTACATATAAACTCACATATAGACATATATATATATATTTATTTATTTATTTTTTCACTTAGAATAAAATTTTCTTTTTATTTTAAAATAGATATTTAACTCTCTCTCTCTCTCTCTCTCTCTCTCTCTCTCTCTCTCTCTCTCTCTCTCTCTCTCTCTCTCTCTCTCTCTCTCTCTCTCTCTCTCTCTCTCTCTCTCTCTCTCTCTCTCTCTCTCTCTCTCTCTCTCTCTCTCTCTCTCTCTCTCTCTCTCTCTCTCTCTCTCTCTCTCTCTCTCTCTCTCTCTCTCTCTCTCTCTCTCTCTCTCTCTCTCTCTCTCTCTCTCTCTCTCTCTCTCTCTCTCTCTCTCTCTCTCTCTCTCTCTCTCTCTCTCTCTCTCTCTCTCTCTCTCTCTCTCTCTCTCTCTCTCTCTCTCTCTCTCTCTCTCATATATATATATAATATAATATAATATATAATATATACAAAAACATTTTAAATTAGGGGGAGATAAAAGGTGAGTTTAAAACAACAAATCTAGACAGGCCCAGAGGCTTGTTTTCCCACAGAAAACCTCTGAATTACATTGTTTCCAATGCAGCAAAGGATTCTGGGTAAGATATGCAAATTAAGTACACAATGACACACATTTTTACTTCAGTCTGCTTTTCAGCAGGTTCCCTTTACACCAAAGTATCGCTGTTCACACAGCTTATAAACTTAGCTAGGGTTAATGCAGTGATTCATAACCATCCCAGGACAGACTGTTTTGTGGTTTTTACCACTCATCAGCTGGGAAAAGGTTAGAATCACTGCTGAGTGAAGTTGATTCCAGGCAGAATACAACAACATTTTAAATTAGGGGGAGATAATTTATAAGCTGTGTGAACAGCGATACTTTGGCGTAAAGGGAACCTGCTCAAAACCAGACTGAAGTAAAAAGGTGTGTCATTGTGTACTTAATTTGCATATCTTACCCAGAATCCTTTGCTGTATTGGAAACAATGTAATTCAGAGGTTTTCTGTGGGAAAGCAAGCCTCTGGGCCTGTCTACATTTGTTAATGAACTACACAATGAGTTATTTTTTCTATATTTTGTGCGTAGTGGAGGATTTTAAACTCACCTTTTATCTCCCCCTAATTTAAAATGTTGTTGTATTCTGCCTGGAATCAACTTCACTCAGCACTGATTCTAACCTTCTTCCAGCTGATGAGTGGCCAAAACCACGAATGGGATGGTTATGAATCACTGCACTAAACCTAGCTAAGTTTATAAGCTGTGTGAACAGCGATACTTTGGCGTAAAGGGAAACTGCTGAAAAGCAGACTGAAGTAAAAAGGTGTGTCATTGTGTACTTAATATGCATATCTTTCCCAGAATCCTTTGCTGCATTGGAAACAATGTAATTCAGAGGTTTTCTGTGGGAAAACAAGCCTCTGGGCTTGTCTAGATTTGTTAATGAACTACACAATGAATTATTTATATATATATATATATATATATATATGCAGTATATAATCTATCATCTATATATCCATATTTACAATACATATGTATATCTGTATATAGTCATATAGATATATAGGTAGATATTCAGATATATTCGTATAGAAATTAGGGATGTGCAGTTATTTTGTTACAATGTCAGTTTGTAATGGAAATGCAGATATTCATTTCATTTTAACTAAATGAAAATCTGAATCAATGCAATAATTTAAAGAATAACAAATATAATTCATGAATATATTCGTTATTCTTTTAATTAGGTGTATTACTTACCTGTAGCGCACTAGGGATCCACGATAATTCTCTTCTTCGTAGACTACCCCAGCACGCTACAGGTACAATAGCGAAGCATATACCTTTTTTTTTAGTGCAGACAGGGTGGGAACACTAATCCAACCTTCTTTACAGCGTCCAGGGCCGCGCAAATAGGAGAATCAGGACCTTTGAAGAACAGTCTGATTATCAGAAAATTAGTTAGCATTGTCAGGACATGAAGGTCCTAAAGTTAGCAGGTCTGAGCCGCTCACACGCTGACTTTTTACTTTCGACTTGTAGTTTGCGCATAAATATTATATGCATTTATGCAAAGATTCTGTTGATGCGGGCTTCATTCTAAAAATATTTGTTTTCCTTGAATTTAGCTTTTAAATTAAGCTACATTTTCAGTATATTATTTTTACTGCTTTGTATTAGCATTACACATACCTATAAGTAAAGAAAACATAAATGAGAAAAAGGAGACTAAATACATTTTAAACAATCTATTAATTTATTTCTTTTTTAACAGGGGTGTCACACTGTTAAAAGAAAACAAATGAAACATTCCAATGGTGTAATACATTGTGTTCCCAATCAAATACATAGTGAACATTGAATATTATAATTTACCAAAAAATGCAGCAGCACCACTTCTTATCATCCATGAAAGTTCCTTTATTGTCACATAATGGGAGCAGGTAAGATATAGAACAAGGTTTCGGGTAATCAACCCTTAGTCATGTTCACATTGAATATTATAATGTTACCTCAATGTAACTATTTCATGTGCACATCACCAAAACGTGCACACAAAATAATTGTTCCCAAAGATACAGTTACATTGTGCGCACAAAATAGTTAATTTACTCCATAGTTGGGTAGTATTAGGTGACCCGTAGTAGGTATTGACTTTTGAGGCGATTAATATTACTATCTATCAAATCTCTTCTATATAGTACAGTGTATTAGACCGTGCAAAGGAGATTACTTTTTTTTTTAGATCATGACTACGGCGGGCTCCGTAATCCCATAATTTATATTTGGAATGCATTTTTAGTAGTATAGAGGAAGCCAGTAGAAAGGTTGTTTATAAGGAGTTAGAAAACTCATGTCTAAGACAAGTATCTGCAATTAAGAACTGAGATCAACCATGGGTGTTTTTATACATTATTGTATAGGTATAGGGCTTGCTATTTTCAGTGTCTCTTGATTAGATTTATCTTATCATCTTTGCTGAGTTTAATAGGAGACAAATATAAATGAGTTCCTGTACTGATCAAGCAATAACTATAAAACATGCAGCAGAGATAGAAATCTGTAATCCTCAGGGTCCTATTTATCCTCTTTGGGGAAATGGAAAAATATTATTTTCAAAAGTGCTATACAAGAAAATGATTTAAATGGTCTTGTAAAGTTATTGTTGTTTTTGTAACTCATGATTTGGAATTACAATTTGAGCTTAATGTTCCTTAAAATGTAATTAATTAAAATTGAACTTTAGTAAATTATTTTTCATCTCTGCTAGTAATAAGTGGAAAGAGTTTAAAAAGAAGTAAGTGGATTCAGAATAAATACCATAGCATATAGCAAATGTTACTGTTCATATTATTCTTAAACGTATTCATTAAGAAGTGATTGGCAGGTGAATTAAAACATGCAATGAACTATACATAATGAATGATCAAAGCCAGTGACTGTATCCTGCAAGAAGAGTTGTGTTAGCCCTGCACAATGTATACTTAATGCTGTGTACAATTAACCTAAAGTAGGAGGAGGAAAAGTGTATGCAGCATTAACTATTCATTGCACAGGACTAACTCAGGTCTTCTGGGTTTGGCCCTTGTTAATGCATATTGCAAATCACCTGCAATTCATTTCTTATAGAACAGATACTTAATGAGTCATATAGAGAAGATGTGCACAGACGAAAAAAATTATATTTTGAACTAATCTGACATCATAAAAAAAAATATATTTTGCACATTCAGAATTTGTTACTGAAAATCCATTTAGTCTCAATTTCCTAATGGTAATGTAAACTTCAGCACAGCAGAGGTGCAGTTTAAAGGGACATTCTAGGGCAGAAACTGCATGGTCTTATTTGCTATTCGATGTTGTAAATCTATATGTTTAACCCAATGCAAAGCAGGTGAGTACATAGCTTAAATACTTATTTAGAGCCACAGAGAACTGCTAGTCCTTAATAGAAAACAAATGGTGAGCTAGCAGATGCATACTAAAGCTGATTGTATTTAGCTCAGTAGCCACAGTGTTCGTATCTCCAAGTGGGACGTTAACTATGCATTTAACTACCTTGCAGGGTTCAGTACATAGAATTGCAGCTTCAATAGTGCTCTAAAGATGTCCCTTTAAGTTAAAAAAGGATAAATTAATAACTAGTGTTACTGCTACTGACTGGTGTCAGAAATATCAACAACCAAAGCTTACACAGAAATCAATTACCTGTAGACGGCATTACTGGATTACTATGGAACAGAGTAAAACCGGACATTTGAATCTTTTCCTGTATGCAGAAGACCATTTCCACTTTTGAGTAATGGTTTTAATGAATCAAATATTAAAGGAACATGAAACTTTTTTTTTCTTTCATGATTCAGATAGAGCATGCAATCTTAAACAACTTTCTAATTTACTTCTATTATCACATTTTATTCTTTCTCTTGGAATCCTTTGTTGAAAAGCAGAGATGCAAGCTCAGGATTGTAGGTGTGGCTGGAGCACTATACGGCATCAGTTTTGCAAGAGCACTAGATTGCAGCACAGTTTCCTGCCATGTAGTGTTCCAGACACCAACTTGCAATCTATTCAACACAGAATATCATTGGAAGTAAATTTGATTATAGAAGAAAATTGGAAACTTTTTTTAAAAAATTGTATGCTCTGTCCGAATCACAAAAGAACATTTTTTTTGTTTCATATCCCTTTAATTCCTTTGTTGCATATTTTAATTTGTTTGTTAATGGGACACTAATTTTATATTTTGAAAAGAACGCAAAAAAACAGCAATATTAATTATTCTTTTGAATTCATCAAACTTAAAATGTTAATTTCTATTTTCTTTCACAATCCTAGGCAAATACTGAACATTTGGGGCTTAAAGACAATACCCAATTCTCAAGTTTATGAAAATTCTTGCTACTATTAACAGCTGTAAACTTTTTTTAAAGAATGGGATATAGCCCCATGGTCTCAAAATAAAACAATAAATACATTAAAATGAAAAATCTAAATGTTTTGTGTTATAGATAACATTGTCTTCAAAGAACACCTTTATCAATCAATACTACAAATATATTCAAGAGCCATTCACATTTGTTAAAAACTATTTTTCAAGAAAATCCCAGATGATACCATAAAACGTTGTTTTCTTTTCTGACAATTCCCTGTAAAATTTATCAGGATGATATTTTGACACTAATTACAAGACTTGATGTGATGCATTAAGTGTTGGAGACAAAATGTTGAATAGTTTTATTTTCTGGGGAAAACAGACTAACAAGGAGATATAACACGGCTATACAAATTAATAACTATGTCACAATTTTAGACGTACTGTGATTGTGCCCAGTAGGACTATTTTCAAACATTGGCCAAAGTGCATTTATTAGGATCCATATGAATTTGAAATACATATGTCTCCCTGGCTTTATTATCAACTCCTGGAAGGTATTTATTGATTGTGTTGTCATAGATTCAAAGCAATGACCTTGCAACTTAGTTGTGCTACATAGAAACTGAACTCAGAAATATTGTTATATCTGGAATTACAGATTATTAAGAAGAATTAATTTGGCAGCAAAAGACATTGTCTGGAAAAATAAACTTTTTTTCTATTGGCTAAAATATTTTATTGATGAGTGATGGTGATGATGAGTGAAGAAGGAAAGTACTTATACTCAGAATATTGTTACAAAATGATATTGTGATTTAAAAATCCAAAGCTACTCCAGTATATTTTATTGTGTGTTTTTTCAGTGCCATATGGAATCACATTATCTCCTTCAGTAGATTATATGAATACAATCTGACAATAGTATTCCAATTTATCAAAAAAGCTTTATTGTTTATTTTTTTCAGTACTATACAATTTTTCAAATTAACATCCTTGATCTACTAAAACAAGAATATAAGAAATAAATCAAAAGTTCTCCTTATATGAAGAAATGCAAGTATCTCTGTGTCAACGTGGTGAAATCCTTCAAAGAATCTCTTTATCAAACCTATGGACAAAGAAGCTAATCAAACTACAAAAATAAATATGTAAAATAGAGAAGGAACCTGCTAAAGTTAAAATGTTCAGAGCTACTCTTACAATTGATATGGCATTTGGAAAGTATTATATGCAGAATGGCTTCCAGTGTTACTCATCTCACTCTTTCTCATAACAGAGCAGACCCTTGCTTGTGCGGTTCTGTAACAATTCAAACAGTCTCCCAAATGGGGAGTTCAAACCTCTTGGATGTGGGAACGCCATTGATTGGCAAAATCTAGATGGAATGGTGGCTTTAGGCCTTTAAGGATTAGAATTTTCAAATATTAGTTCAGAAGATTTTTCTTCAGGTATTAAAGAATATGAAAAGAGTGGAAAGGTATAAACATGTTGATCATTCAACTTGCTTCTAGTTGATGGTTTTGAGACAAATTCTCAGGCCATTTAGTGGCATCTAGCATTTTTTGCTCATCCAAGAGAAAAGTCAAATGAATAGCTCTGTCAACCTGTGTAATTTTCTGAAAGCTCTGATGCACCTACAGAGATTTATTTTTTCTCTCAACCACTAAGCATGAAAAAACACTTTTTTGAGTGTGAAATAATTTCTAATATAATATATTGGGAGCTGTAAATTGTACCCATGTGGCACTGAAGACATTTTAGATTAATCATTCAGAACGAATATTCTGAAAATTGTGTTTTTCAGAATATTCTTATGCTTAAACATTCTATATTCGGCTAATTTAAAAAAAAAAAAAAAAAACAACACTGAATATTTGTTAACATTTACTTTCCTTTTTTACTCCTGTCAACTTTAGATACTTACCTGTAACGTACTGGGGAGCCACGCTAATCCTCATCTTCTTCAGAGACTCCAAGGCCATGCTAATAGGAACATTTGTGAAGTGGATCCAAGAGCCTGTGCTAACGGGTTTTCTCCTTTAGCCCAGGGGGAGAAGCACGCTAATTCAACCATTCTTCTCAGGGTTCAGTGCCTAATTCTCCTATTATGCATGGTCCTGGACTCTGTGAACAAGGTCAGATTAGCATGCCCCCCCACCTACTCTAAAGTAGGAGGTCATTTAATGCAGGACCACCACCAAGCTAATGCTCCTATAGCAGCCTGGATAGACTATGAAGAAAAGGAGAATTAGCACAACACCCTAGCATAAGTTATACACCAAATTTAAATAATAATGAATATACTCATTAATTATATTCATTATTCTTTAAATTAGGGCATTAAATGGAATATTCATTTCCTTAAAACAAAATGAATATTGGATTTTTTGTAACGAATGCACATTCCAATTATAAACCTATCCAAAAGTAACAATTTAGAAACACTGTGGTTGGTAATCAGCTTCATTCAGCAACTCAGAACAATAGTTGAGGCCAGGGTCACAAACCAGGTGAGTCAAAAGGTTCAAGGCTATAAAGTAGAAAAAGCAGGTGAATGGATGGTAGAAATTGCAGTTCCAGAAACCAATCACTGGATTATCTGTCCTAGACAAGCAACAAAACATAGGAGCAGGCACGTAGCAGGATCCAAGTAACAAGCCTGGGTCAAACCAAGTAAAATGATCAAGAATAGAAATACCAGAATGATACAATCACATGCCTTTTAAAAGGACTACTGCAGATGCATTCACCACAAATAGCGCTATTTTTATCACAGGTACAACAATCAGACACATAATTACTGCCAGTATGGACATCCACAGCTCTAATTTTAATGCAACCATCCTCCATAGTGGATCTTCAGATATGTCTTTGAACATTGGACAAGCAATAGTATTGACTGCACTAAACCTAGAATTCCTCTGAAAGCTGTCCTGATAGAAGTGCATTATAAGAGATACAAGCAATTCATTTTCATCAATGTTCACATGGTTTGTGATTATTCCATGTATGTTTTATATTCATTCCAGAGCAATACTCATGACTCATATATTATGTGCCTTGCTTCATTCTTTGATACATTTCATTATTTGAGTTTATTTTCTCAATAAATGTTGTGAATCAATATATTTGTTTAATGTTACTATTTTAGCTCTTTTTTATGAACATTTAGGTAGACAACTAATTGCATGAGAGTAGGGCTTGTCAGTCATGCTTGATTAATTAAAAAACATTATGGCCTTTTAGAGAACTATCATACATGATACATTTTAGCAATATAACCATCCTTACTCCCATTCAAACTTTTGGTGTCCAGCTACTCAAAAAATGAATAGAAAAATAAAGAGTAAAACCAAGCCACATTAATAGTTAATTGAAACTGAAAATATAGTACTTGGAGACAGTTCAAGGCAGCACCAGCAGTAGCCAGCGTGCAGTCAGACCTTTTCTTAATCACTGCTGTGAGAACTGGCTAATATATTCTGAGCTGGATTTGGCCAATGTATAAGATATTGTTTAATCTAGGGCTAACATAATGCCACTTATAACTTTTACTCTGTTCCTTTCTTGAAATAATTTGTTTCATTCACTTGCAGAATTTACCCAAACCTTTAATCACCTTTTGCCTAGGGTAATTTATGACTTTAGAAGATATTAAAATCACATGCATTCTATAAGAACACAATGCATTAAAGGTTAATTGTGGGTAGTTGTTTATTTTTTGTTCCTTATTGAATCAGCAAATTTTTTATATGTTTAATAAGATATTAACAGATAGTTATAAAATATCTGCTATTAAATGTGTGCAATGAGAATACCATATTTTTAGGAAATTATCATTTTCCTTAAATAGGAAACTGAGATTGATGCGCTGCACCCTCAACATAATCCTATCCCATGAATTTAATTAATGTAGTTTTCTGGTAGTGCCTTTCATTTCCAAAGGAGCAGGGAACATTTTTTCTTCTGCTGCTTTACGGGTTACAGAAATATGTAAGCACTTTTAAGCTACATTTCTCATTGCCAGAGGGACCTAAGTATATTTTATTGCTTAATGTTTCTACTCTTTGAAACACATAATACAAATGTAAGAGTTTGAAGGTGAACCTGTTTAATTGTATTAACCATTTATAATTAATATAAAAATGTATAACTATATGTCTTACTCTTAAACAGTTGAATTATAAAATATTACAGAATGATAGTAGTTTGATTTCAGAATGTTTTTATTTATAGTTTCTTCTAAAATATAAAATGTACATATGTTCTCATGAACTTTTAAAAATTGAAGGTGATGTTTTAGTTCATATACGGGGCCAGATAATCGAAACCTCTCTGCTCTGGTGAGATGATCTAATATGTGTCGTCAGTACCGTGAGTTCCTTCAAGTACTTTTAAAATGGCAATTTTTTTTCTTGATAGTTATTTATCAATCTCTGCAGAGTTTTTGATTTGAAGGAAATGCAGATACATTTCAAACTAATGCTAAAAAAGTCCCTAAAGATAAGGTGAGCTTTCTCTCCATGCTGGTGAGTTTTTAATCATCAGGCCCACTGTATTTACAATTTATAGCTAAATGGGATCAGTGCATATACTAGTAATTTTTCTAGAGCGCTAGGGGCTTGATGACCTTTGCAGGGGCTGCCCTAGTGAAATTATCATAAAAAAGTGGCAGTTCCTGTGACTGGCGAGATGTCTCCTTTTAAAAGTAATGGAGCACGCTGGAAAGGGACTCTTCCCTCTGTAGAGCGAAGTTATCAGTGAGCAGGGAGTGCACTTTAAAAAGTAAATCCTGTAGTCAATACGTATAAATCAAATTAAACCGCATTCTGTGTATAGCATATTAAAATTGCTTATATTTCCATATTTAACCCTTAAAAGCTAATTTAAGTGAAACTATTGAATACAAACACATTTCCTCAGTTTTTTTTAAATTTTCTTTAAATTAGTTGGTGCATTTGTTTGAACATTTATTCTGTAAAAACAAAATGAATACCGTGTTTTTGTTACAAATTCATATTCTTAACAAAACAAATGCACAAGCCAAGTTTGAGTGATCACAATTCCAAATTGGTTCTGCCATAAACACCTCTCAGCTTTTAAAAAGTTTTAATTGATAATGCAAGAAAAATGTGTTCTATGCTGTTAAATTTGTAATTTAAACATTGAACAATAAAATGCAATAGGAAAGTAACAAATGAATGTTGATTTTGCAGGATTATCAATTACATTACAGGTTTTTATACATTTGTACAGAGTGTAATGATATTAATAATGGACATGTCTAATTAACCTGCTGCTGTCTTTCAAATCCATAGCAACATTAGTTTAGGTGTATTTGGAGTTGAACAGGGGAATTATTAGTGTAGTGGGCATGTGTATTTGATGGGTTATCTATTTTGATAATAGTGCACAAGAGATTACTATACTTTTTTTTATCTTAATTGATCAAGCAGAAAGCAGTTTTAAGATTTCAATTACTTTGGCTTAGAATCAAGAAGACCTTGTGGGATATTAATATCTTTCAGAAAATATCATTGCAACGTCACCACTTGACAATAGTGGCATTCAAAATGATGTCACATAATCCCTTGTCAAAACATTTTATATTTGCTGCATTGAAATAATGAGACTCTTCAACATCACAATGGTTTACTTCTTATTTCACAGAACAGGGCTTAGTTTGTATCAGGATCCCATAATCTCTAGCTGTGCCAAAAAAGCATGCTGCTAAGCAGGGATACCATTAATGACTTTCTTGCTGTGCCCTTCCTGTGATTGAACCAGAAGACTTGAGGTTTGGAATGTGACTTGCACTGGTTGTGCCACTAGTGAATGCTTGCCTGCAAGAGTTTGTGGAAGAACATTGACATCATTAGGTGTGTATCCCAGGTCCACCCTCTCTGGGTGCCAGTCACTAGGGAAGTGGTGCCTCATTATATAGAGAGTAGCCTAGGACTTTACTTCTTGCTCTGGCATTGGAGTATTTCCTGTGTTTGTGTTCTTTGTTCCTGTTTGATCTGTGCTGTGACCTTGCCTGTGTTTTTGACTTGTTACTTGATGCTGATGTCTTGGGGTCACACTTAATTTTTTTTTCACTCCTCACATTCAGTCCTTGGCTAAAGCCTGCCACTTCCACCTTAAAAACATATTTAAAATTAGACATTTCCTTACACAAGCCACAACTAAGATTTTAATCCACTCTCTCATCCTTTCCCGCCTCGACTACTGAAACTCCATCCTCTCTGGTCTCTCTACCTATCGCCTAGCTCCTTTACAATCCATAAGGAATGCCTCTGCCAGGCTCATCTTCATTAGACGTCGCTCTTCATCTGCTGTACCTCTCTGCCAATCCCTTCACTGGCTTGCTCTTGCCTTCAGGATTAAACACAAAATTCTCACTCAATTGCACTGCTTCCCCCTACATCTCAGACCTTGTCTCCAGATACTCTCCCTCCCGTCCCCTTTGCTCTGCTCATGATCTCCTACTCTCCTCCACTCTTGTTACCTCCTCACATTCCTGTTTACAAGACTTCTCCAGACTGGTTCCCATCTTATGGAACTCTCTGTCTCACTCCACAAGACTCTCCCCTAGTTTTGAAAACTTCAAGTGCTCCCTAAAGACTCTACTATTCAGGGATGCATACAACCTACACTAACCTTCCTATCTCTACTGCTATCCCCTTGAACCACTTAGCATGTAAGCCTATGAGCCCAGCTGTTTGTAGTTCACCTTCATAAGAGCCGACTACAACAGTGCAACTCTCGGCTGGGCCCTCTACCCATTTGATCCCTGTAAATGTTTTCTTGTATACCACCTATGTTTATAGTACTGTGGAATCTTTTGGCGCTCTACAAATACCTGATAATAATAAAAATAATAACTCTGTGTAATAAACTCAAGTTTTTTCCTCTGTGGGGCAAACAGGTATACTCCAAATACCTCCGTAGGGAGATATAGGCTATCCTTTGGTCTACTTTGTGGGGAGGTGTGGGATAGTAAACGCTGCATGTGGCCCCTTACAACCTCTACCAACTAAGTCCAATGATAGAGACAGCACCACTGTTAGTGCTCCGGCAAAGGGATTAGACTGCAAAAACCCCAAAATATAACAAAATCAAATGATGGTGCCAGCACTGTGGATAAAATTATACTTTTATTGAAGACCTTAAAAATAAGATGCAACGTTTCGGGGAGACCCCCTTAATCATGTAGTCTGATACATACACTTTGCGATACACTTTTAAACCCTTTGGATATTCACGCCAACTCTGTGATGCACTGTGTGCACAGCGCCATCTAATGGCTAAATATCACATTTTTTTATAAACAAATGTTAACATAGTGTTAATTTGTATCAAAGTTAAAAACATAATACCACATATTTCTGTAAGGGTATAAGACTATTTGCAAAGATACATTTAAAATGAAAAATGAAGAATATCAATAGAAATATTGGAAAGTACACTAACATTAATCACCTTAGATTTATAAAGTAACAGTTCATAGTTCTATATTCTAGAAGATGAATATGCAATATAACTGTAGTGAAAACATGTAGTGTGTTGATCTATGTATATTATATAAAGCAGGAGAGATCAAAATCTCAATTTAACCCCTTGGGTGTCATGGTCTCCATATTGAAGATCCACCACATCTCTCTCTGCTTTAATACTATCTCCCTATCAGGACCATTCCTAGGAGCCTGCACATGCTCTATGATTTGCCAACGCAATTGACTGATGTTATGGCTTTTCTCAATGAAGTAGTGGAGCCTCTATTTTTTGAGTGGTCTCTCCTAAATAGATTAGGGAACATGGGCATTTGATAAGGTATACCATGTATGTGCTTTCACATGTGTGGAATCCCTGTATATTATATCTTTTCCCACTATGTGGGTGGAAGAAATGTGGCCCTTTTATAATTGAGCTACAGCTCATGCATCCAAGGCATGGATAATTGCCTTGTCTTTTGCTACCCAAATATGTTTGTCTGGGTCCCATAACTGGGCCTACATCGGATCTACTTAAATGATCCCTTATGTTCTTTACACGTTTATAGGCCATTAACGGTGGTTCCTGAAGTGACTTAATGTGTGGGTTACAGTTCTTTAGAACATACCAATTCTTCCTGATGATTTTGCCTATTTTATCACTATATGGACTGCACTGGAAACAAAAGCCATTCTCTCACTTCTATTGATATTCTGTTTTGAAATGTTTTTGGGGTGCTGTATTTCTTTCAATTTTTTATTAATGAGACTAGCTGGATACCCTCTTTCAAGGAATTTATTTTTCATCTGTATCAATCTTTGATTTCTGTCCCCCTCTTCACTGATAATCCTATTTACACGCAAAAGTTGACTCTTAGGAAGTGACTCTAGTAATCTTTTAGGGTGAAAACTGTCAAACCTTAACATAGTGTTCCTATCTGTTTCCTTGACAAAAAGATCAAATTTTAAACCATGCTCTCCTTTGATAACTTTAGTGTCGAGGAATGTGACAGATTCTTCACTGTGGGTAGAGTCACTTCCTAAGAGTCAACTTTTGCGTGTAAATAGGATTGTCAGTGAAGAGGGGGACAGAAATCAAAGATTGATACAGATGAAAAATAAATTCCTTGAAAGAGGGTATCCAGCTAGTCTCATTAATAAAAAATTGAAAGAAATACAGCACCCCAAAAAAAATTCAAAACAGAATATCAATAGAAGTGAGAGAATGGCTTTTGTTTCCAGTGCAGTCCATATAGTGATAAAATAGGCAAAATCATCAGGAAGAATTGGTATGTTCTAAAGAACTGTATCCCTCACATTAAGTCACTTCAGGAACCACCGTTAATGGCCTATAAACGTGTAAAGAACATAAGGGATCATTTAAGTAGATCCGATGTAGGCAAAGTTATGGGACCCAGACAAACATATTTGGGAAGCAAAAGACAAGGCAGTTATCCATGCCTTGGATGCATGAGCTGTAGCTCAATTATAAAAGGGCCACATTTCTTCCACCCACATAGTGGGAAAAGATATAATATATAGGGATTCCACACATGTGAAAGCACATACGTGGTATACCTTATCAAATGCCCATGTTCCCTAATCTATTTAGGAGAGACCACTCAAAAAATAAGGGATCGCATCAGCCAACACAGATGCAATATTAGGAAGAAAAATTTAGTGGCTCCACTATCCAAACATTTCATTGAGAAAAGCCATAACATCAGTCAATTGCGTTGGCAAATCATAGAGCATTGTCAGGCTCCTAGGAATGGTCCTGATAGGGAGATAGTATTAAAGCAGAGAGAGATGTGGTGGATCTTCAATATGGAGACCAAGACACCCAAGGGGTTAAATTGAGATTTTGATCTCTCCTGCTTTATATAATATACATAGATAAACACACTACATGTTTTCACTACAGTTATATTACATATTCACCTTCTAGAATACAGAACTATGAACTGTTACTTTATAAATCTAATGTTAGTATACTTTCCAATATTTCTATTGATATTCTTTATTTTTCATTTTAAATGTATCTTTGCAAATAGTCTTATACCCTTACAGACATATGTGGTATTATGTTTTTACCTTTGATACAAATTAACACTATGTTAACATTTGTTTATAAAAAAATGTGATATTTAGCCATTAGATGGCGCCGTGCACACAGTGCATCACAGAGTTGGCGCAAATATCCAAAGGGTTTAAAAGTGTATCGCAAAGTGTATGTATCAGATTGCATGATTAAGGGGGTCTCCCCGAAATGTTGCAACTTATTTTTAAGGTCTTCAATTAAAGTATAATTTTATCCACAGTGCTGGCACCATCATTTGAACCTCTACCAACTGGCGGTTATGAGTCTCAAAACAGTTAGCCTAATTCAGCATGCTTCATACAGATAATCACACATCAATCAGCTGCTCTTGGCATGCTCCATCCATGGGGCCGTGATGTCACCAAAAGGAAGGTCCTGGCATGTTAAAGAAGGCACAAAAACAAGATGGTAGCTAAAAGAGCAGCAACAAAAATAAATAAGGGACTCTTGTATATTTATAAAAGTTACCTTTTATTGAAAACTTCTTACAAATAGGCTTACAAAAAAATAAAAAGGCAGAGAGCGTTGCACTTAAGATGGGCTTACATGTTTCATCATTCTGTCATAGTCCAGCAAATTATTATGAATTGGACCCAGGGACACAAGTTACTTCACATGCAAAATAGTTTCTTTTAAAATCACAATTTCTGGTCTTGTTTTTATAAAACTCATACATTGGGGAATATTTATTAAAGGTCTTGCGGACCTGATCTGACAGTGTGGATCAGGTCCGCAAGACCTCGCTAAATGCGGAGAGCAATACGCTCTCCGCATTTACCATTGCCGCCAGCAGGGAGGTGTCAATCAATCCGATCATACTCGATTGGGTTGAATTGTGGCGATTCCTGTCCACCTACTCAGAGCAGGTGGACAGGGTTATAGAGCAGTAGTCTTTAGACCGCTGCTTCATAACTGCTGTTTCTGGCGAGTCTGAAGACTCGTCAGAAACAGGGGCCCACAAGCTCCGTAAGGAGCTTGATAAATGGGTCCCAATGAATCTAGAGCACCTAAATTCCCCCCCAATGCCAAAGAAGAAGATATTGTGTGTGTCAACAAGTCTTGATGTTGATGCCTCTACATATAGGAACACAATATTCCAGTTGTTTATATTCTACAATTTGCATAATTTTTTTTTTTATATGCTATGCTATTACTTCCTCAAAAATCAGATACCCATTGGCATGTTCACAAGACTGGCTTCCATGTAAGTAGACATTTCAACAATTTGTTTAGGTGGATTTAGACATATTATTACATCAAATTTTTTTCCTCAAGTCTATGCACTGTTAGTGTATTTAGCATTTTTGTGATGATTTAGAGAAATATTGGGATTATATTATCTAAATATAATCTGGTTAGTGTCATAGAAGTTACATTGTGTCTAGCTCTCAAAATATATATTGATTCTATTGTTTGACTCTTTTATAAATTACGTGAACCAATATTACTAAGTGCAATAGTATTGTTACATGTAACAACATTTAGAGGAATAGCTTAGTTAAAGGGATACTAAACCCAATTTTTTTTCTTTCATGGTTCAGATAGAGCATGCAATTTTAAGCAACTTTCTAATTTACTCCTACTATCAATTTTTCTTTGTTCTCTTGCTATCTTTATTTATAAAGCAGACATTTAAAGCTTAGAAGCCAGCCCACACCCCATCGCAAAAAAAAGCTACACTATATTAACCCATTAACCTCCTAAACTGCCAAAACTCTCATCACAAAAACCTGCTCACTATTTTAACCTCTAAGGTTTAAACTGCCACAAATTCCATTACAATAACCTCCTACACTACTTAACCTCTAAACTGCCACAACCCACATTGCAATAAATCCCCTATACAATTAACCCCTAACTGACACAATCTCCATCACAATAACCCCTACACTATTAACTCCCTAACTGCTAACCCCTAAGACCCCTAAGAACCTCTAAGAAATTGTAAGTTATAACTAATAGGAAAAAAGCACTTAAAATGATAAAAGTCCTATACTAAACTAAAGTACCCAAAAAATGAAAGAAAAAAAAAACTAAAAAAACCTATCCTAAATTTGAAGTACCCTCCCCCAAAGAAAGCCAAACAAAAAACCTATTTTAAAACTATACTAAAAAAAATGTATACTAAAACTAAATATGATAAGTATGTTTTATACTAGCCACTTGTGATGTCACCTCACTATATACGAGCGTAATACATGAAAAAGGGATTAAATTCTATTTAAATAAAGATACCCAACAAGAACAAAAGGATTTCATTTTAAGAAGTAAAGAATTGATTCTATACAATAATGTATTTTCTTTTGATAGGAAATTATATCTTCAAGTAAAGGAAACAGCAATGGGCAGAATTGATATATGAAATGGGTACATTGTTCCCATATAGCTTAAATTCTCTAAAGGATCTAAATCCTTTTCTATTGGACGTATATGATTGTGTTTATCATAAGAGCTATGAAGTTATATGGCAAATAAAAGTAGGTTTTTACAATGTATCCTAAATCGAGTATTGTTCAGTGATTTACTTTTCCTCTTGAATTAATATATCTTTGATTTTGATTTGTCTTATATATTTAATAATAAAGAGTTTCAGTTTGTGGGTATAATTTTTATTTTCAGACTCATGGAAAATAGTTTAAGTACTAACAAAATTAAATATGCGAAACGTGTTAAAGAAGATTGGATGGTAATACCTTCATATCTTTAATTTAGATAACTACAGGCACTCTGCAAATAGTCATACAGTTTATTATTTTGGATTACCTTCCCTCTTCCCTCTACCTTCCCGCTCATCTAAACTTACATAGTAAGTGAGAACTACGGACTGCCAAAAACAGGTTAACATAATAATAACATCAGAAAATGGCATTGAACATTACCGAAAATTTGAGTAGCTGATTGGGGAAGGAGAGGTCACATGATTATTGACAATCTGGATGGATAAACCCTTTCTACAGAGGACCTGAGTAGACATAACCATTGGTAAGTAACAACACTGCACAGGGCAAATAAAACATCCACGATTAATACAAAGTAAGAGGTCCTAAGAACAAAGTGATAATCTTCATGAAATCCGCATGCAAACAATGCCGTGGTAAAGACCGTTTGATTGGAATCTACAAAGTCACGTGACTAGAGACACTGCATTTCGGTCAAGGCTATACTAAAATGCTAAGCACAGTGAGCTGCTGGTGACAAGTTACATTACACTGTGTGGATATTAATTTGCTTGTGGATAAGAATACCATTCAGCCATTGACAATATAACGCACAATATAACCTTAAAGACAGTAAGGTATATATGTATGCAATAGAAGTCTTTATTCAGAATGGCAATATACCAGCATTTTAAGTTATAGTATTCATTTAAGGTGGTATTTTAAATACGGACATTTCAACAAAGTGATTTTATAATATCTCATTAAAGCAATACAGTATATTTTATAATTTTGAGATTTGTGCACATTTTATTTTTTGGAGGCGACGTCCTCATTTATGTGAGATTTTCTATGATCAATTGTAAATAAAATATTTTAAAAGATATATGCCTATAGCTTCTATTAGGTTTTAAACCCTTTGTTCATTCTGAGCGCTTTGTTCAATAGCTCAATGCTATATTTTTGTCTGGGTGGGATACCAGCCGAACTAAGCTTTTATGTGTTAATTGTGGAGTGCTCCAAGTCTTAACTATTGTAAAATGAAATACCCCACAAAAAACTAACATTAAAGAGAACACCAAGTTTTACTACTCACTATCCAAATTCTTCTCTGTCAGCTGCTCCTGATGCAATGTCAGCAGGTTCTCAGCAGGGGCAGGCCCACTGCATTTGTCCACGGTCAGTTAGGTGTTAATTGAGTAGGGGGTTTATTGAAATTGGGTTGTTGCAGTTTCGGGGGTTAATAGTGTACAGGATTTTATTGTGATGGGCGTTGTGGTAGTTTATATGAGTTATTATAGTATTACGAGATTTTGTGATGGGGTTTGTGGCAATTTAGGGGTTAATATAGTCTGGTGGGTTTTTGTGATGAAGGTTGTTGAAGGTTAAAGGTTAAGTAATGTAGGGGGTTATAGTCCTGATCTCGATTGCGGTGATAAATAGCCCACAGTGATCCTGTCAAGATCTGTGATTTCATAGCAAGGATCACAGAACCGTGAAAGGGCCCGGATCATTCGCAGGCACTCATTGGACTTGATGATTTAACAGGTGTATTATCATTTTAACTCTAGTAAGTGCATTTTTATTAGCGCTTATTGTGTATTTAATAAAACCACACTTGAGTCGGAGTTTGCGCTCTTGTTATTTGTTTGCACAGATTGTTCAGCTTTTTCCTGAAGTAAGGAGACATCAGTTAGAGGAGCAGCACACGGCGGTACGGATGTCAGCATTTCCTGGATATTCAATATAAACTTTACAAAGGATATTCATTAAATACAAGAGGGGACTGCTGTAAGAAAGACTCTAATCCAGAAACCGGTATTGTTCATTTTAAAACTCCACAGGTCATATATGTCATAGTAAATAAGAACCGGGAGTTTACACATATTGGTGTGTTATATTTTTATGAATGCCATTATTTTAAGGGAGTTTATTACTAACTTTTATATTTTTAACATCATTTACTAAACGGTGTTCCCAATTTTGCAATCATATCTCTATTTTTTGTTTTTAATACCTATTTTTACCATTTATATTAATTCAGTATATTAATTCAGTATATCACTAATTCTAAGTGGTCTCATATCTGGTTTAAACTAGTGCCTATATATATTTTGTTCGATAGTTAATGTAGGGGGTTTATTTGATGGGGCTGTAACGCTTTAGGGTGTTAAGTAGTATTTTTAGTGATGGGAGTTGTGTCTGTTTAGGGGTTAAACAGTGTATGGGGTTTATTTAATTTCATATCAGAGAACATTTTCTTACAGTTTGTGTGGAGGTGAACTGCCCTAGTAAAGACATTACCCAGGCTTGGAGAGCAAGGATATAATCATAGAGGCAGCATTGAATTGTGTAAACATTGAACTTCATAATTTTAATAGTGTGTCATTCCATACAATACATTTGTGCTTGTTCATTTATATCTTCACATCCATAGATTAATGGAGAGGGTTACAAGATTTCTCTCTCAATAAAAACATTATTCTGACATTTTGTTAATGCACATTTGAGTAATCCGTGTATTGGATTTTTTTTCATTTGGGATCTCCACATCCTATCTGGAGCATTTTATTCAGTGTGTGTGTGTTGTACTAATTAAACATATTATTGGCTCAACAACAGGACAAATTTTATTTTTCCAAGGGTATGGAAGCTTATATGAATTATTGTAAATAACAATATATATGAATGCCATATTTCAATCATTGTTCAAACATAGAGCTTAACATACTTTCTTATTGGAATATTCAAAAGGCAGCCTTTCCCTGTGAAGCTAAATACAAGCACAGCTGAAACAAGATTGCATCAACTTGCTAAGTACCTATTCAGTATCTATTCAGTTAACAACCAAACCCTTCAATCTTTTTTAGAAGGAAACATATAATTTCAATTTATAATTTATTTTTAAATTAAATCCGAAATTGTATTCCTTCGTTAATTTGCATGAAGTTTTTTTTTTAAAACAGATTATGATAGCTAGTGGTATGCAATCAGGTATAAACAGAGAAAAAAATGTATAAATCTTCTATCAATACTTTTGTGCATTGCCATCAGACTATGAGGCCGATTTATGAAAGGTCTTGCAGGCCTAATCCAACAGTGCGGATCAGGTCCGCAAGGCCTCGCTGAATGCGGAGAGCAATACGCTCTCCGTTACCGTATTCAGCATTGCACCAGCAGCTCACAAAAGCTGCTGGTGCAACACCGTCCCCTGCAGACTCGCGGCCAATTGGCCGTCAGCAGGGAGGTGTCAATCAAACTGATCATACTCGATCGGGTTGAATTGCGGCGATTCCTGTCCGTTTCATCAGAGCAGGTGGACAGGGTTATGGAGCAGCGGTCTTTAGACTCGCCAGAAACACGGCCCTTCAAGCTCCAAACGGAGCTTGATAAATGGGCCTCAATATGAGAATATGTAAAAATAATCCATGTTATGATAAAATAGATTAAAGGGAGAATTTGATAAAAAAATTCTGTCACCCATACAGAACAGCTTTTAAAGATGTAAGCATTTTTTGCATGAAAACAATAGTAAAAACTACTTAAATGTATGTTTATCTGACATACTAGAATCAGGTGTTAAATTATTCTAACTAGCTAATAACTACTGGGTATTTTTACTCCCAGTAATAGGAGGAAGTATTTATGAACCAATAAGTATTTACAGGAAGTACTAATCAATCAATAAGAATTAGTAAGAAGTTTCTATCAACCTATAAACATTATAAGGAGGTAAAAAAATGATACTGCTGTAGGGGCGGAAATATTTAAAACAGAATAACACTTACATAATGTACTTTAACAATAGTCTTAATTGTAAAACTACACAACAATAATATGAGCAACTATCAAGCTTGTTTTGTGGACAACATGCAGATGTAAAACTTGGGAAACATTCTCATCTGAATCCCAGTACTTTACTTAATTTTCAAACATGTGAAACTAGATCTAGAAATCAGCCAATACAGTAAAATGACCCCACTTTCCCAATTTTCCAAAAATAGTATATTTCCAGCAGCTGCAGATAGCACATTACTTTATCTATATATACTGTATGTGTTGTTTAGGTATATACACTGGTTTACATAATTTAGGGCCCAATGATCGAAAACTCTCTGGTGAGAAGAGACAATCTAAAATTATCCTCCAGCACTGCGAGATCCCTATAGAAATTCTTAAAAGGCAGATTTTGCTATACTTCTCTAAGGGTTGTTCTCTGTAAGGAGATACAAACCAAGTGCAATATTGTACTGTATGATAGAAGAGTTTTGTTACATTTCCACTTTGCTCTTTGTGTTTTATACTGCCTTAGACTTCATATTTTTTATGCATTTAAGATTCTGTATACAGCAGTATATTTAGTATTGTGATTTTACAAATTCTGATAATGCTTTGAAAGTTTCTTTGTAACTTTAACAAATTAAGATCATACTATGTATATTCTGTGTTTATTTTACACACTGCATTGAACTTTGCATTTGTTCTCTGTAAAATAAGCCATTTAGTTTTAGTTTTAGAAAGTTAGAAAGACAGTGAAGTTCTCTGTACAGAACTGGAGAGTTCCCAGGGTGTGTCTTAATCTTTCCCTCACAAAGATATTCTCTAAGCATTTTATACCAGTAGGTCTCACTAATTAATCTTGCTAGATGTATGCAGGTGATGTTTGCTCAAAATTCACAATACAGTACATTGATTTAACTGCCAGAAATGTAATGTGTACTAAATTTGAAGCAAATGTTAAATTGTTAAAAGTGAAATTGCAATAAAACATTTCAGTTTAATTTGTATTTGGTGCAAACTGAGAATTTCTCATCTCTCTGGAGGCCTGCTATACAAAATCTTGCCACTCAAGTGAGATGATCTAAGAAGTCTTATTGGCACAGTGAGGCCCTTAAAAAAATTTATTAACACAAATTGTATCAAGAGAAATTTTTATGTTGCTATGTAGTGTTCTTTATGTGAAACAGAGACTCCTACATTACAATACAAGGTCTAAAAAAAATCAAAAGATTTTGTAGGGCATTGCCCTAAAGTTATCTGCTCTTTTGCCTTTTAAAAAAATAAAAAAAACTCTATTCTAAAAAAAACACCTATCCTAAAAAAATTGCCCTAAGAAGGGCATTTTGTAGGGCATAGAGACAATGCCTCCCACTCACCATGAGAGTGGGCGGATAAGGTTCATGACAGTGAACCTCATCCACCTACCAGTTAATAAATGTACCCTAATGTCTGCATTACTTATATTTGGGGATACCAAAATCACCCAACATACTATTAAATCACTATAAGTACAACAAAGGTTTGTTCACTCTTAATGGGATTAGGTAGTTATTTATTTGTTTACTACACATTTGTTTGCAAACATGGATTTAGGCTTAAAGTTTCATTTTTGCTACAGGATTGCTGAATTCCTTGAATCTAGAAAATCAAAATTAATACTACAAATATGTCACTACTCAAGGCTTTACCATAACAAATAAAAAAATACTGTGAAAGTAAAATAATGCTTGTAGAAATATTTGACAAAAGTTTCCAAACCATACATCAAATGCAACTGAATCAGTACTGTAAACACATGCTTTCTCTATTCATAAGTGGAAAGACATCATATTGAAATACATGCTGTCAATAGAGCAAACATTGCCAAGGTTATATCTCAGCAGGCTAAGTAAACTACAGACAAGTTAAGATAAGAAGAACTATTACAACTTGAATTTTTTTTCCAATATTATGCTTTTCAAAATATAGATGGATGAATTTCTTACTATTTAAATTATTTTAATAGGAGTGTTTCATTTTTTAGACATGTGCATTGGTTTCATTTTGAATGCAAATTAATTAACGAAACGCGGATATTAATTTCATTCAGAACTAATTGCACTTCTTTCCGGTGGCCAGCAGGCCAGCACTATTATAACCAAGAAAATCCTTAAAGGGACATAAAACAAGTTGGGATAGAGACACAATATAATATGTGCTTTAATTACTTTACCTGCAAATTTATACTGCAGTGCCTCACCATTAACCCTTTCTTTTAAGTTTCCGAATTGTACAGCTCTAACTCCCCCCACACATATCCTTCTATAGCTGTATCTATATCTACCTTTGCTTTGGTAGAATGCAGACCTGCACAATCATTTGCTGCTGGAGCATGCCTAGAAGCAAATAAGCATATGTGAACTCAGTTGAAATGCAATGCCTGTATTTCTGATGCTAAACACTGATAAGGAGGGGGTGGAGCAGACTACTCCAGACAGCATGGCTATTTAACTAATTTTGCTTATTTTTGAAAATTATTTCAAAATACTTGCCAACAATTTGTAAACATATTTTAGTGAAAACTGTTTTTACTTAATTAGCTCTTAATTTCCTTTAAGTTACCTTAGAGGTTAAAAATACTCTTGCTGGAGAGTTGCATTAATCCCAACCCTTCTTCACAGACCCGGGCCATACTAAGTGGAGGCTTAGCGTGGCGGATCTCACGGCCAGAACTAAAGGTGAAGGTTCTTTAGTGCAGGAGCTAGGATCTGCCATGCTAAGCCTCCTATTAGCGTGCCCTGGGGCTCTGTGAACAAGTGTCTTCTACCGTGGCTCTCCAGCATGCTAGACATAAGTATGTAATGCTATAGGTGAACTTTTTCACCTGTAGCAATTAATTTTTTATGTATATGTAACAAAACTTGATGGAAATATTCAATGAATATTCAGTTTAAAATCAAACAAATACCAAATAGCATGGCAGCAACCAACTATTAAAGAAAACTACATTTTCTGTGGATTCGGTCCAAAAGATTCTACTGAACCAAATGTTTCACACATGCACATGTCTATTGTTTATGTTGAAGGCTATATAAGAAAGTTTTAATGCATTTGAAGGATTATTTAAAGGGATAGAGACCAGTGCAGTTGGTTTTAACACCAACAGCATAGTTAATAGTAATAATTAGGTTAAAAGCAAAGGGAGTCTGTTGGATTAATGCAGTTGGCACAGTCAGGGTATAATTTTGGTATTTGGTCAAAAGGTCTAAGGGATAATATTTGAGGACTAGATAGGGCTTATTGTGAAGTCAACCACGGTTACTAATCAATTCGGTATTCCCGATGAAGAAGCAAAAATACAATAGAACAATACATGGCAGTACAAGTTTTGCTCAATGACAATGTAACCATAATCAAGCACTAACATGCAACAATCTTTTTCATTAATTTAAATTCAAACATTCAAACCATCCTACATGCTTTTCTCAATTAGTGCCAGATAAGCCCATGCCCTTGGAAAGTATGAGCAGGCATCCTAGGATTTTGTTAAAAAGTGACTCAACATTAAAGGGACATGAAACCCAATTTTTTTCTTTCATGATTCAGATAGAGAATACAATTTTAAACAACTTTCCAATGTACTTCTATTATTTAATTTGCTTCCTTCTCTTGTTATCATTTGCTGAAAGGTTTATCTAGGCAAGTTCATGAGCAGCAGAGAAACTAGATTCTAGCTGTTGATTGGTGGCTGCATATATATATTGAATGTGATTGGCTCACCCATGTGTTCAGTTAGAAACTAGCAGTGCATTGCTGCTCCTTCAACAAATGATACCAAGAGAATGAAACAGATTAGATAATAGAAGTAAATTAGAAAGTTGTTTAAAATTGTATTCTCTATCTGAATCATGACAGATAATTTTTGGGTTTCATGTACCTTTAAGATGTATGTCCCTAAGAACATTTTTAAATACCATAAATCTAGAACTAGCCCCTAGTTTATGTCTCTGATTTAATAAATTATAAACAGCGTATTGATAATTTTAATTTAATGGTTCCCAAGAGTCGTATCACATTTTAATAAGTATCAGTAAACATTGTTAAAATAAAAAAATAAAAAAAAAATCCCATTAGAACTTAAACCAGGCAAAGACACAACTCATTAAGGTTATCTAACAGATGAATAAAGCATTGAGAAATATAAGGACATTTGTCTATACAGTCAATATAACACAAAGTGTTCTAGATTACAAGTAGATCATAATTGATAACATAGGGTACATTGTTGCATTCATTCATTTGGTATTACAAGTGGATGGTTAAAAATGTTTACCAAAGAATTTTTTACGTGTCCAAAAAAATGTCAGTGTGTCCTGTTCTTTATAAAGATAGTGCAGGGAGCACTAGCAGAACTCTCACTGTGCTGGTATTAAAAGGGGTGAGTTAAGTGTTACACTAGAACGCAATCCAAATTACTGAAGTAAAATTTTGACATTTTTGAAACCTGAAGAAAAAAACATAAAAGGGACAGTCAACATTATTATTGCTTACAAAGATAGATAACCCAAATCTTTAATATTTAAAAAGATAGATAATCCCTTTATTACCGATTCCCCAGCTTTGCACAACCAACATTGTTATATTTAAAACTCTAAATTTAATTTCACTAATTGGCTAAACGGAAGTCATAAGATAATAAATAAATAAATAAATAAATAAATAAATACATAGCCATGTGATGAGAGGAGTGTCAAAAGAGGCTTGGATACAAGGTAATCACAGAGGTTAAAAGTATATTATTATAACCATTATTATTATAACCATGTTCGCTGTGCAAAACTGGGGAATGGGTAATAAAGGGATTATCTATCTTTTTAAATATTAAAGATTTGGAGATGACTGTCCTTTTAACGCTTGCTAATTCACATATCAAAACACATACAACTAATATGGAAGTAAATATTAAATTTAAAATGAATATTTATGTAATAAAGTTTAAAAATAAAAATAAAGATTTTGTGGCTGAATTAAAGGGACATGATACCAAATGTTGAAACACCCCCAGAATATCTCTATCTAAAAAAGAAAGATATTCTACCTCAAAATTTCTTAGGTATTCCAGACATCCCAAGTCTCCCTGAAGTTCAGGGAGTCTCCCTGATTGTAATAGCAGCTCCCTGATGCCAGCAAATGGAGTGCAATCTCCCTGAAATTCCAAGTACTATGATCCAATGTGCCAAATCCGGACAAGTGTTTCTTTAAAGAATGCCTTTAGTTCCTGGGACGTTATAGAACCCTCAAAGCATGCATCAGTAACCAAAAAGCCCCCACTGATTTTAATAAAATAAAACACAAATACTACCTTATTTACTGCACGTAATTAAACTTTGTATTCTAAAGTATTTGAGCCTTCAACAAACGTACGATCACTGGAAAATAGGTTTGTTCTATGTGGTTGTGCAATAAAGCTACTTTTTTAAATGTGACTTTAGTGGGAAGCTACTTTAATCATAAGTCTCTTATTTAGGGTTTCCAAGGTGTCCAATATATAACTGAGAGGGGTGGGGCATCGGCGTAGTAGCAGGAGAAGCCACCTCCCTGAAATGAGTTTTTGCAGGTTGGGATGTCTGGTATTCATACACCACTGTAAAGAGACTTTAAGCAGTCAATCAGGATGCTAGTCCCAGGAGTATGCATCTGGCATGTGCAGGCACAGTCATGTTATATTCCTATTCAGTTTAAGGAAGTTTACTATGATGTCAGTAAAATCTCAATAGATCAAAGCAAAGCATAATCTCAGTACTGCTTATGCTGATTGGCTATTGTGTTTTTTTTTGGGGGGGGGGGTTCAACTTGCATCTGGACAGCTCTAGTGAGATAAAGAAATTTTGAGGTAAAATATCTTCACTTTTTTCATAGAGATGTTCAGGTGATATTTTCATGTCAGCTTTTTACAGTTTTGCTGCATCAACTTCAAGCAATTTAGATTATGAGTATTATGTCCCTTTAAAGGGATATGGTATATTACAAGGGGTAAGACTGTGAATGGCTCAAAGGTATTTGTCTGTATGTATTTTTTTGTGACATATTCAATGCTTTACATGATTTATGCTTTACTTTCATTAAAATAATATAGTACAGAACTTCATGGAGAACTCTATGGGTAAGATTACCAGTTGCGCAGTAAATCAGTTGCGAAAACTCTGTGCGCATTATGGATTTTTCGCATTTGGGGTTGCGCAGCTATTACAAGTTTAGAAATAACTTATTTTGCACACGCATAATGCAAACTGCGAAATCACGTGCGCGTTCATGTATTCCCCATAAGAAGTCAATGGTGAAGAAAATCTAAATAAAAAAACACACAAAAACCCTAATATGTTGCGCAAAGCCCATGAAGTATTCTCCTTGAAAAGAGTACATGAAAATGCGAATATTTCATATTCAGAAAATGTTTTCAAAATGGAATATATTCTATTTAATTCTAACTAAATATTTCTTAATATATGTGATGATTTTTGGACAGATATATCTACAGGTATTTGTTGTGAGATATGTAATATGAATATACACTCACTGGCCACATTACTAGGTACACCTGTTCAATTGCTTGGTAAAACAAATTGCTAATTAGCCAAACACATGGCAGCAACTCAATGCATTTAGGCATCTAGACGAAGTGACGACGAATTGCTGAAGTTCAAACCGAGCATCAGAATGGGGAAGAAAAGGGATTTAAGTGATTTTGAATGTGGCATGGTTGTTGGTGCCAGACGGGCTGGTCTGAGTATTTCAAACATTGCTGTTCTACTGGTATTTTCATGCAAAACCATCTCTAGGGTTTACACAAAATGTTCATAAAAAGAGAAAATATCCAGTGAGTGGCAGTTGTGTGGAAAAAAATGCTGTGTTGATGTCAGAGGTCACAGGAGAATGGGCAGACTGGTTTGAGATGATAGAAAGGCAACAGTTACTCAAATAACCACTTGTTAAAACCAAGGTACACAGAATACCATCTCTGAATGCAGAACGCGTCGAACCTTGAAGTAGATGGGCTACAGCAGCAGAAGACCACACCGGGTGCCCCTCATGTCGTCTAAGAACAGGAAACTTAGGCTACAATTCGCACAGGCTCACCAAAAGTGGACAATAGAAGATTGGAAAAACATTGCCTGATCTGATGAGTCTCAATTTCATCTGTGACATTCAGATGGTAGGGTCAGAATTTTGGCGTAAACAACATGAAAACATGGATCTATCCTGCCTTGTATCGACGGCTCAGACTGGTGGTGGTGATGTAATGGTGTGATCTGAAGGCAAAGGTCCAACCGGGTACTAGCAAGGTGTACCTAATAAAGTGGCCGGTTAGCGTATATGTTTAGATATCTCGAGATCTATATGTGAAAATCTCTGTGAAAATACATCTGATATATTCTTTAAAGTGCATAATATTGTAATTTGAAATATTTTTCTTATCTTCATAGTTAAACATATGTGTATATACATATAAATCCATGTTTCTCTATGTATGTTTATGTATGTCAATGTAAAATCCCTGCTTCGGCTTTTTATTTCTAACACCCGAGATCTTGTATAGACCTTATAGAGCCCTTATAGCTTTTTTGTGCAATATTTTTTTTTATTTATAATTTTTATTAGAGAGTGTTAATAGGAGTGTAACTTTACTTTGTAATGTATTTTTGAATTGTTTCATGAAACGTTTTTGTTGCGCAAAGCTGTTAACTACCACTCTTCAAGCTCAGAAAGGATTGTTGCGTAATAGGTGATTGCGCGCACACAATCGCAATTTTCCAAGACTTGTAATACCTGCGCAATAAAAATTGATTGTGAAAAGACCACATCACATGTGGAAAACTCATAACGCGCTACTTGTAATCTTGCCCTATATGAGTAAATTTTTGGGAAGCACCGTCTTAGTGCTTAAACAATATCTGACAACAGTTTTACTTTGTGTCCCCATAGAAGTTTATTATGTGAGGGATTTGGTGCACACACTTTATGACACATAGATTTTGGCATGCATTAGACTATTGCTTGAGTGATAAAAAGTGAATAAAATAACTTTGGACTTGTAGAATGAGTGCAAAAATAGATGCAATATTGATTGTGCTTGAGCAATGTCATTTCCAAATATCGCTAATATTTCTGCACTCCACTTGTAGCCTAGCCCATTATTAGTTTAAACAAGCTCTAGAGGACGTAATTTTACTTCACAAAATAATAGAACGTCCAACCACTTCATTATGAGTTGAAATGAACTCTTATCATATCATTTAATTAACTGTTCTGCAAATAAGCAATCTATAAGGACATATATTTTTAAGGAAGATGCTTTCCCCAAAAACCATAATTCTACTAAAGCTTCCTTGAGTCTTTAATACAAGAGCGATGTGTTTTTTTTATGGGGAAAAAAATAGTTTAATATGTTAAATATTACTTGTTTAGGTTTTAAAAAGACATATACAGTTTATCTTTATTCATTGAGGACTGAGAGGCAGTTTGTGAGCAGAAGCAACGTTCTCACAATTCAAAACAGAAATTTGTTGGATAATATTATGACCTTTGTAAGCAATTTTTCTAAAATGCAGCTTTGAATCTTTGTATGTCATGTTCTAGTGAATAGAAGAATAGACTGTTAAGTTGTTTATAAATAAATAAAATACAAACAGACACACACTATGACATCAAGATTGGAGGCTATGGAGTGTTATACCCAAGTATAATATATGCATAAATAAATAAAATTGCTTGGTAAATTTTATGATATTTTGCCATGTGTGTGTAGATCAGTAGACTTCAATTCTTAGAAATGTTAGCCCTATTGGATTGGATTGCATCAGCCAATAGGATTTTTTACCCTTTAATTCCTATTGGCTGATAGAATTCTATCAGCCAATCGGAATTCAAGGGATGACATATTGGATGAAGTCTCTTAAAGGGAACCTTCAGTGTACGGCTGGGACCGTATGAAGAGGATGCTCCGCGCCGGATGTCTTGAAGATGGACCTGCTCCGCACCGGAAGGATGAAGACAGAAGATACCGTCTGGATGAAGACTTCTGCCCGCCTAGATGATGACTTCTTGCACTTGGATGAAGACTTCTCCCGGCATCATTGAGGACTTCTTGCCGCTTGGATGAAGACTTTGCCGGCTGGGTGAGGATGGATGTCCGGTCTTCAAAAACTGTAAGTGGATCTTCGGGGGTTAGTGTTAGATTTTTTTAAGGGTTTATTGGGTGGGTTTTATTTTTAGCTTAGGGTTTTGGGCAATGTAAAAGAGCTAAATGCCCTTTTAAGGGCAATGCCCATCCAAATGCCCTTTTCAGGGCAATGGGGAGCTTAGGTTTATTTAGATAGGATTTTATTTGGGGGTTGATTGTGTGGGTGGTGGGTTTTACTGTTGGGGGGTTGTTTGTATTTTTTTACAGGTAAAAGAGCTGATTTCTTTGGGGCAATGCCCCGCAAAAGGCTCTTTTAAGGGCTATTGGCAGTTTAGTGTAGGCTAGGGTTTTTTTTTATTTTGAGGAGGCTTTTTTATTTTGATAGGGCTATTAGATTAGGAGTAATTCATTTTTATTTTTGATCATTTCTTTTTTTATTTTGTGTAATTTAGTGTTTATTATTTTTTGTAATTTAGATAAATGTATTTTTTAAATGTAATTTATTTAATTTTATTGTATGTTAGGTGTTAGTGTGAGGCAGGTTAGGTTCAGTATTACAGGTAAGTAAGTATTTAGTTTTAAATAGGAATTATTTAGTTATTAATAGTAGGTTTTATTTAGAATTATTTTAATTATGTTAAAGTTAGGGGTGTTAGGGTTAGGGTTAGACTTAGGGTTAGGTTTAGGGGTTAATATATGTATTTAGTGTTAGTGATGTGGGAGGTCAGAGGTTTAGGGGTTAATAACTTTAGTATAGTAGCGGCTGCGACATTGGGGGCGACAGATTAGGGGTTAATAAATTTATGTAGGTGGCGGCAACGTTGGGGGCGGCAAATTAGTGGTTAATAAGTGTATTGTAGGTGTTGATGACATTGGGGGCGGCAGATTAGGGGTTAATAAGTGTAATGTAGGTGTCGGTGACATTGGGGGCAGCAGATTAGGGGTTAATAAGTGTAATGTAGGTGTCGGCGATGTCAGGGGCCGCAGATTAGGGGTGTTTAGACTCGGGGTTTATGTTAGGGTGTTAGGTGTTAGGTTTAAACATACACTTTCTTCCCCCATAGACATCAATGGGGCTACAATTGCAGGTGCTAGACTTTTTTTTAGCCAGCTCTCCCCATTGTTGTCTATGGGGAAATCGTGCATGAGCACGTCAAAGCAGCTCAAAGCAGCTCAAAGCAGCGCTTGTATTTGTGTGCGGTATGGAGTTCAACGCAACCATATCGCTCGCAAACACACCATTTTTTTGCAAACCTGTAATAGCAGCGCTATTAAAGTTGAGCGGTGGAAATAACTTGCAAGTTATTAGCGAGCCAGCCATAACGCAAAATTCGTAATCTGGCCGTGTGTGAGGTTATACATTTTGAGTTTTTAAAATTTTATTATGATTCTAGTTCCACCGCTTCTCATAACTGCACTAGAGGCACTGTTTCTCTTACTGTCCGTCAGGGTGTATAATAGGCAAACCTTGAGATTTGGATTTTGACTGTCTGTATATCAGTGGTTCCCAAAATGTATCTGGCTACCCCCCCTTTGTTCAATAAACTCATTATCAGCGCCACCCATAACTTACCCTATAAAAATATTATTCAGAATAGCAGTGCACATCTAATGAACATAACATCACAATACAATTTAAAAGAGTAGTTAATTAAACATGTGTGCAGTGTTTAAATGAAACAATTTATTTTAATTAGTTGGAATCTAACATCCTTCTTTCTTGATAGCAGTTTCATAAAGTCGATAGCAAGAGTTAACCACATTTAGGGCTAGATTATGAGTGGAGCAGCACTTTGTTCTCCCGCTAGTGTGTTAACTTCACTAGATGAATGCTTTTTGCGCTTGCCGAGTAGCATGCGCATTACAAGTTGAAAGTAAAATGTTTTTGCACGAGCGCTAACCCAACGTGCGTAAGAGGCCAAAATTCAAATATAGCGACCACATTAACGTATTCCCCCATAGACTTCAAAGGCGCATGAAAAGGGGGGAAAAATAAAAATTTTTATTTGCGCACAACCCCGATCACATTTTCTCAAGTGCGCTAACCCGACATGAAATATGAATATTTCACAATCCAATGTTCTAAACATAGCAGAATATGTTCTATTTATTCTCAAATACATATTTAAATATATATATATATATATACTCGTAAGTGCGCGTGAGTGAAAATAGTTTGCTTTCAACTTGAAATATGAGTGCTACCCGATGCACACAAATAGCTTACTTCTAGCAGAGTTAGCACTCAAGTGGTTGAGTTAAATACTGATCCACTTGTAATATGGACCTTAGAGTTTAATCTCCCTTTAAGATCAAACTCAGAGACAAAGAAATTAGCATATGGAAGTTCTAAAATATTTTGTTTTGGAATTTGGGAGAAATGTTGTCAGTAGTTTATTAAATAGTTTATAGAATAAAACAAAAATGTTTGTTTTACTTAAACGCATACCTATAAATATGATCTCTTAAGTTTTCCAGAGCTGTATATATACTATTATATTATGAAGAGAAAAAGCAGGAATGATTCAGACCATAAAGGCAAAGGACTAGTGTTAGGACCAGTCTACATTGGGACACCTTGTAAGTTGGTGACTGGCTAAGCAGAATATGGCCATATTGTGTGACTAATATCCCTATTTTAATATAAAAGCATAATGTGTTGTTTATTTGCAATGGGTGTGAACCAATACCCCCTGTTTTGTGTAACTATTTGGTCACATTGATATCACTCCCAAAGATGTATATATAAATTTTATGTAAGGTGTGCTATTTAAAAATTTGTATTTGTATTTATAAATAAAAGGGAGACTGACCATCTTCCATTGGTTAAAGCACTCCACCCAAGATCCGGTGTACTCATTATAGTGTAATGGAGTTGTGCATATAAAGCCAGGGGGGCGAATTTATCAAAGGTCTTGCGGACCTGATCCGACAGTGTGGATCAGGTCCGCAAGACCTCACTGAATGCAGAGAGCAATACGCTCTCTGTATTCAGCATTGCACCAGCAGCTCACAAGAGCTGCTGGTGCAACGCCGTCCCCTGCAGACTCGCGGCCAATTGGCCACCAGCAGGGAGGTGTCAATCAACCCGATCATATTCGATCGGGTTGAATTCCGGTGATTCCTGTCCGCCTGCTCAGAGCAGGCGGACAGGGTTATGGAACAGCGGTCTTTAGACCGCTGCTTCATAACTGCTGTTTCTGGCGAGTCTGAAGACTCACCAGAAACAGGGGCCCACAAGCTCCATTCGGAGCTTGATAAATGGGCCCCAGGGAGTCTCATTCTATTATGAAGAGGAAAAGCAGGAATGATTCAGTCCATAAAGGCAAAGTATTGTAGTGTTAGGACCAGTCTACATTTGCACATTTTTTAAGTTAGCAACTGGATAAGCAGAATATGAACATATTGTGTGACTAGGATCCCTACTATTTAAATATAAAAGCTTAGATTTTTTTATATATATATATATATATATATATATATATATATATATATATATATATATATATATACAGGGAGTGCAGAATTATTAGGCAAATGAGTATTTTGACCACATCATCCTCTTTATGCATGTTGTCTTACTCCAAGCTGTATAGGCTCGAAAGCCTACTACCAATTAAGCATATTAGGTAATGTGCATCTCTGTAATGAGAAGGGGTGTGGTCTAATGACATCAACACCCTATATCAGGTGTGCATAATTATTAGGCAACTTCCTTTCCTTTGGCAAAATGGGTCAAAATAAGGACTTGACAGGCTCAGAAAAGTCAAAAATAGTGAGATATCTTGCAGAGGGATGCAGCACTCTTAAAATTGCAAAGCTTCTGAAGCGTGATCATTGAACAATCAAGTGTTTCATTCAAAATAGTCAACAGGGTCGCAAGAAGCGTGTGGAAAAACCAAGGCGCAAAATAACTGCCCATGAACTGAGAAAAGTCAAGCGTGCAGCTGCCAAGATGCCACTTGCCACCAGTTTGGCCATATTTCAGAGCTGCAACATCACTGGAGTGCCCAAAAGCACAAGGTGTGCAATACTCAGAGACATGGCCAAGGTAAGAAAGGCTGAAAGACGACCACCACTGAACAAGACACACAAGCTGAAACGTCAAGACTGGGCCAAGAAATATCTCAAGACTGATTTTTCTAAGATTTTATGGACTGATGAAATGAGAGTGAGTCTTGATGGGCCAGATGGATGGGCCCGTGGCTGGATTGGTAAAGGGCAGAGAGCTCCAGTCCGACTCAGACGCCAGCAAGGTGGAGGTGGAGTACTGGTTTGGGCTGGTATCATCAAAGATGAGCTTGTGGGGCCTTTTCGGGTTGAGGATGGAGTCAAGCTCAACTCCCAGTCCTACTGCCAGTTTCTGGAAGACACCTTCTTCAAGCAGTGGTACAGGAAGAAGTCTGCATCCTTCAAGAAAAACATGATTTTCATGCAGGACAATGCTCCATCACACGCGTCCAAGTACTCCACAGCGTGGCTGGCAAGAAAGGGTATAAAAGAAGAAAATCTAATGACATGGCCTCCTTGTTCACCTGATCTGAACCCCATTGAGAACCTGTGGTCCATCATCAAATGTGAGATTTACAAGGAGGGAAAACAGTACACCTCTCTGAACAGTGTCTGGGAGGCTGTGGTTGCTGCTGCATGCAATGTTGATGGTGAACAGATCAAAACACTGACAGAATCCATGGATGGCAGGCTTTTGAGTGTCCTTGCAAAGAAAGGTGTCTATATTGGTCACTGATTTGTTTTTGTTTTGTTTTTGAATGTCAGAAATGTATATTTGTGAATGTTGAGATGTTATATTGGTTTCACTGGTAAAAATAAATAATTGAAATGGGTATATATTTGTTTTTTGTTAAGTTGCCTAATAATTATGCACAGTAATAGTCACCTGCACGCACAGATATCCCCCTAAAATAGCTAAAACTAAAAACAAACTAAAAACTACTTCCAAAAATATTCAGCTTTGATATTAATGAGTTTTTTGGGTTCATTGAGAACATGGTTGTTGTTCAATAATAAAATTAATCCTCAAAAATACAACTTGCCTAATAATTCTGCACTCCCTGTATATATATATATATACATATAAAAACAGCAGGCAGGCCAGCACTCACGGTTAACATTTCATCCACCCAGGGTGCTTCCAAAGTAATGATAATAGTGAAGAAATGGATACACTCGCCAGGATTTTCAAAGTTACCATTTAATGTAATGTTTCGGGGTGTTACCCCCTTCGTCAGACAATACAAAATAACAATTATTTTGTATTGTCTGACAAAGGGGGTAACACCCTGAAATGTTACATTAAATGGTAACTTTGAAAATCCTGGCGAGTGCATCCCTTTTCTTCACTACTATATATATATATGTGTGTGTGTGTTTATTAGCAAGACATGTTCCTCATTTCCACAACATCCAAATTCTATCTGCAGTTTTCAATCATTTTCAGCAGGTAAGCTATGTTATTCTATCAAAGATAAATTGTAGAATCCTTCTGGAATTGAAGCAAACGAAGGTTCCTCTTGGCAGCACTCTTCCCTGTCTTTGTTTATAGAACTAATGAATTCTAGAGATATAAAGTTTATCTGTCAGTGCTAAGTGCACCAACACTTTTCATGTACTGTATGAAAGATAGGGTTGATATATTTTTGATGCACTTTGATAATATACAATTCTGATCTTCTACTGTTCAGGCTATTTGGAAAAAAAAAATCATTCAGACAGAACTTGAAAGTATTTCTTTTATTAGAAGTTGCTTTGTAAAAATGAGAGATACAAGTAATATATTTTATTTTAAAGTATTCATACAGTCCATGTTGTATTGAGCTATTTTATACTAAATAATGCAGAACATAATGCTTTATTTCTGTAAGCCGAAGGGTAGACAAATACAATGATGCTACTCATCATAATATGCTTATTTCATACTTTTTCTTAACATATCTTGTATTTACACACAAATCCTTATGAAATTACATTTGATATGCATTGAGTTATATATGTACCACGCTAAGATGTAATTGGCACAAAATAGAGCAAATTGTTGTACTGTAAATAAGCACCAAAAGATATTTGCTGTAATAGCTTTTGTCTTACAATTTAGCAATCATAAACTTTATTTTCATTAGGGTAAATGCAACTGAAATTAAAGTCAACTGGGAGATGTTTTAAGGGAGAAATCAATGAAACACATGTTTTAAAAAGGGGAACAAAATATATAAATAGATAGATAGATGTGTATATATATATATATATATATATATATATATATATATGTATAAAGCATACAGAGTATATAATATATATATATATATATATACATGTGTATATGTATATATATATATATATATATATATATATATATACATATATATATATATATAATTTCACAGTCGGTGTGTGACACTGTGGCTTGTAGACATTTCCAGATCTCCATCTAACCATTAGATGACCAGATGTTGGGCAAAACTGAAAATAGGACTCATCAGAGAAGATGAGCTGGAATTCGGCAGATTTATGTTTGTGAAGGACACAAGAATCAAGCCATGTTCAGGGTTAACCTGGAAGAAAAATTTCTTCTCTCTGCTCTGACAATGTTCCTCAACTCTGAGAAATTTTTTTTTTTTTTTCAGCAGGACAATGCGACATGCCACACATCCAGGACAATATAGGTGTGGCTGGAAGACCACCAGTTCAATACCCTGTCATAGCCAGCCCAGTCTCCAGACCTGAATTTCATTGGAAACTTCTGGAATGTGATCAAGAGGAAGATGAATGGTCACAAGCCATCAAACAAAGCAGAGCTCCTTAAATTTTTGCACCAGGAGGGGCATAAAGTCACCCAACAGTAATGTGAAAGTTTTGTTGAGAGCATGCCAAGACTCATGAAAGCCATGATTGAAAATCAGGGTTATACAACCAAATATTGAGTTCTGAACTCTTGCTAAAATTAAAATATTATTGTTTTGTTTTTTTAAAAATTAATATGAAGTTGTTTTCGTTGCAGTATTCAAGTCTGAAAATACTGGATATTTGTTTGTTATGTTGACCAGTTTTCATTTTCTGCAAATAAATTCTTTAAATTACAATATTTTTATCTGGAATTTGGAAGACATGTTTTCAGTAGTTTATAGAAAAATAATGTTTATTTAAGTCATACACATACTCATACACATACCTATAAATAGTAAAACCAGAGAAACTGAGAATTTTGCAGACAGCTTGAAAGATATATTAAAAAAATTAGGAGTCAGCCCAAAATGCTAGGAACCAGTAATTTATGGTAAGTCATGTAAAGCAAGAATGATTAAGAACAATTGATCTAACAATTGTGTCACTATATTGGTAAGCATTCAGTCTCTAGTTACTGACAGAAAATTTGATTACTGGGATTTGTAAAGCACTGTCTTACGCCGTGATTTTTCAAATTCTCGAAATCAACCCGCCATCAATTCTTAAAAATCAATGATTGTTTTCTTGTTTAACACAAATGGGCCAATCACTGTTTATTTACTTTTTTTTTTTGGTAGGTTTGCAGGTGAACAAGGGCACTTTTTGTTTTGGTGCAACAGGGTTTCAGGTGTTTCTTGGAGCCAAGAAAATGCTTTTGGCTTGCAATAAAACAAAACTATATTTAACAAAGAGCAAAAAAAAATTCAGTTCATCACAATTCCCTTTTCTCAATACTTTTCAACAGATTTCAAGACCATTTTACACTTATCGAGTTTGACACCTTAAAACACCTGGTAGAGTCCCAAACTGGCCTTTACACATCTTTGCAAGTATTCTAAGACAATTTGGAATTATTCTATTATGTTGCACATGTGTAAGACTCTGAAATGGCCATAGATTACATTTTAAAGGTGACTTCAAAGTCAAAACAAATTTTGATAGTGTGTTTTCACTTTTTATTTTTATATATACCATTCCAATCCTGACCACAAAGGTGAGTTACCATTTAAAAGCCTGGTTACAAAGGCGCGGTTCCTTTCGAAAACCTGGTCACAGTGGTGCAATTTAGTTTGTATAAAATATTTGCTGCTATGAGTGAATTTGCTGCTTGAGGAAGCAAGTGTTTCTTGAGAAACGCATTAAGGGCTCCATGTACTAAGCTGTCTGCGAGGTCTTCGTGACTATTTTCGTCTAAATTTCTGCGTGCGGATCAATAACCGTATGTACTATCCCACGAATCCATTGAAAACCTTATATTAAAAAACGGCGAGCGAACTTGCCCGCAAATCTTGAATTCTCGTCTTTTTTGTAGCTAGAAAATACTCGCTCGACATAAATCTCGCACAAAACAGGAATTACTAAACTATCTATTTCTACGCTCGTGAATTTCTCCGCACCTACCTCGTTAAAAATCCCTCGCCAGCTAATAGGTGGCGAGCACCATAATAAACAATAGGGTCTATCAGATCAACGCCTACAACTGATTTAAAAGAGGTGTACAATTGAATGGTTACTCACTTTTGATCCTGTTAGCCATATGGAGACACTTCTTCAACTTTATATTGTTCGTCTGATGCAAATGAGGGGTAGAAGGCAAATTCGTCAACCTGATGCCCCAAATCCGGTTCGAAGAAGGCGATTACGAGTACAGCGGGTATTCCTTCCTCGGGTTCCTTTAGATGCCCTTTCCGATCGAGAGGTTATTCAAAGGTTCCGTCTGGATCGACATTCAATATTGTCTTTATATTCTCAAATAGCACATTTTCTAGAGCCTGTGACGGCTCGTTCAAGGGCCATTCCCGGAATACTAAAGTTTCTTGCTGCCTTGCACTTTTTTGCCACCGGATCATTTCAGGCAGTGTCCAGCGTCATCATTGGTTTCAGTCAGTCTGCCTTTTCTCGTCATCTTTCCAAAGTTATCGATGCACTCATGCATATATTCCCCGAATATGTTTGTCTACCATCTACCACAGAAGAGTGGCAATCGATAAAGTCGCAATTCTACAGTGTGGCTGGAATGCCAAATGTTCTTGGGGCAATAGACTGTACCCATATTGCAGTTCGACCGCCACGGTTACGGGAGGAGATTTACCGCAACCGAAAGTCCTGCCATTCCTTGAATGTACAGATGGTTTGTGACCCCAAAATGAGAATTATCAGCGTGAGATCAAATTACCCTGGCTCCTGCCATGACGCTTATATCCTGCGGCAGACTGGACTGTACCAAAAATTCGAAAATGGGGAAATGCCAGAGGGATGGTTATTAGGTAAGCTTGAATTGAACTCAACAAAAATTTTTAAAGGTTTTCTAAAGAGCATGTAATTTTAAACGACTTTCAAATTGACTTTTTATTCTTTTTATATCAATTGTTGAAAATCATATCTAGATATATGCTCAATAGCTGCCGATTGGTTGATGCACCTAGAGGCCTTGTTTGATTGGCTCACATTTGTGCATTGATATTTTTTCAACAAAGGATATATAAATAAATTCTGAAAAAAAAAACACATTATATAATTAAATTTTTAATTTGTTACAAATTTATACTAATTTGACGCTAGCCTCAATAACTAATAAAAATTATTTTGTCTTTTTGGAATGACTTACATCAATATTTTTTTTTTTAATTACAGGGGATGCCGGTTACCCTTGTTATGAATGGCTTCTGACACCCTATAATAACCCCCAACTCCGGAAACATATTCGTTTTAATGAAGCACACAAGAGCACAAGGGGTGTCATCGAAAGGACTTTTGGATTATTGAAAATGAGGTTCCGATGTCTGGACAGATCTGGCGGTGCAATGCAGTATTCTACAGAAAAAGTTGCAAGAATCATCTTAGTTTGCTGTGTCTTGCATAATATTGCCACCAAAAGAGGATGCCCCATTGATGACGATATTGCCATGCCTTTTAATGACTTTCCAGAAGAAATTTTCAGAGAAAACACCAATAGACGTGGCATGGCCACAAGGGATATGGTTTCTGACCAATATTTCGAAGTTTGATCTTTCTCTAACAATTTGTTCATCTTATGTAAATTGTGTTCTGCATTTTTTTTTGGTTTTTTCAAATAAAATTTGTGTGCAACATCATCATATTGTTATTTATTTGTAGCCCTTTTTCTAAACAAACCTTATTTTCATTGTTCACACCACAAAAATAAATGAAACAGATTTTTTTTTAAATGAAAATAATATAACAATTTATTTTAAGTTCAAAAGGCAACAAGAATAAGAATTATAACTATTTCTATCCTAATACAACTAATATATTTACATAACTAAAAAAGTTCAACATTTATCTATTCAAAAGGTTACATATTAGACTTACTATTCTACATTTAACCAGTGATTTTGTTACATAGTAATTGTATCAAATATAAATGAATCACAAAATTTGAGAATATATATATTGGTAGTGTTATCTGTGGTCAATGACCTAGGATATAGTGATGTACTAAAAAAAAGATTATCCCTGACGATATATTTATATCGTCATTGTTCATTCCTCATGCAAAATTTATCGTTCCAACATAAATTTAATATATTATTGGTTATTAATGGTTAGTCGGAACAACAATATTATTCATGTTACATAGTATTAGAAAAATAAAGATTCAACAAAAAAAAATGATACATTGTAAAAATAGTCATGCGTCAATTTGATTGACAAGTATAGTTGTGACGTCAGATACTAACATGTCGCTAACGGAGCCTTTCACAGCTGGAGAAATAGTCATTCTGGTATATGCAATGGAACGATATTTTCCTCATCGTATGGGAGGAGTTCGATTGGTAAAGCAGGACAGTCGTGATCATATTATATACGAAATGATAAGAAGGATGTATAGAGTATCAAAGATAAAAAGGACAAGACGTCAATGCCTAAGAAAGTACAGCGATTTGAGGCGTAGGGAAACTAATTATTACAATTCAATTAAACGACTAATAAGAAACTGTAAGTATAAATGTTTAGTGTTACTTATAGTAACTTTCAATTTTAATAGTTATTGATAGTAAGTCCAATAACTGCGTCATCTTTTACCTTTCACCATTGATTGATTTTCAATAATAGTAGGAACAAGGGACAACACATTTGACTTTCAGTATTCCGTTATAACTTTTCTATCTGAACATTGAAAGACAAAAATTATGTTCATTGTTCCTTTAGCTTTAATAGACTGTTATTTATAGTATCTTATTTTTTTTATAAAGCTATTCACCTTTAAGTAAGCTATATACTTGTTGATTAAACTAGAATGTAGTGTTTAATAATCCTTTAATTAATATAAATCTCAAAATCCAATTTTACATTGATAGTAGCATTCGATAATCGATTTAATCATATATTTTTAGTATTATTAATACAGAAAATGTTTTTTTTTAGTATATCTTCAACTTGCATATATGAAATGAAAATTAACATCTATTAATCATTACAACTATAAAAATAAAGTCAATTTTTACAAACAGATATGAAAAAATCAAAATCAAAAACTCAAAAAATTCCACGTTATTTAAGAGAAATAAGGATTGAAACGCCAAATAGTGGGATCACTTCACCACCCCTTCCTTTGACACTTATGGACATACCAATGACTCCCAAAAATAACAGAGCAGTGAAAAAAATGGCTGTCAACACTCAAAAAGGTACATAACTAAAGAACAGCGTTAACAAGGTTTTATAAATTGTAAATAAAATAAATAATAATTAAAAAAAAATGATGTTTAATGATCTAATGCACATTTAGATATCCCTGGATGTTCTTATGAAGAAATTCCATCCTTTGAAAAAGAACCTAATTATTATTTTGATCTTGAGGTCGATGAGCCATGCACAAAAGATGATGATACTAATCTTGGAAGAGGTATTAGAATTTTTGTTTTTTAGGGAAGTGAAATATAGAAAAAATAATTTAATTTTAATTTTAATTTTTTATATATTTATAAAAAGTTCAACCTTTGGACAAAGCGGTACAAGTTGAAATAGAATTGGATGGCATGGTATACGCAACAAGTAATGATATTGGACAAAACATGTTTCCTCCAAAAAAAAATCTGATAGACACAGGTATTTTATTTAGTTACCTTTGTCAAAAATAGAATAATTTAAAAAAAAAAAAATTAAAAATTAAAAATGTTATTTATTTATTTTACTTTAGCCTCCGGTTCAAGCGATGCTTACACATTAGAGGAAAAAATTGTGCAGACAGAAAATGATATGGATATCATACCTCCCAAAGAAAATGAAGGTATATACAGATATCAATATATTATTTATATTTTGTTATGTGATTAATATGTGAATTTAATTTATTTTTATTTATTTTAAGGTATAGAAGTTTTTGAAGAAAAAATCGATGAAAGCACACAAACTTTTTTGGATGATAACTTCAAAATTAAATTGGCAAAAATTAGGTCTATAATGGGAATGTTGATGGAGCAAGTTGATTTTTTGTACCAGAAATATGGCATTTAGTATTTTTTTTTTAAATAAATCTTTTAAAACACTTTCTATTGTTTTGAGAAAAAAAATTACAAATTTAGAAACATCCAAAAAAAAAAAAGGGATGATGAGTGTTTGTTATAAAAATTGAAATTTTTTTTTTTTTTTTTACCATTTCATAAAAAAAAAATATATTGTAATCAATAAAAAAAAAATTTCAATGAAAAAAAATTTGTATTCATTCTTTTTTCAAAAATTTTAATAAAAAACACAAAAAAAAATTTTTCAAAATATTAGTGCAACTCGAAAATATAAATATATTTTGAACAAAAATATAAAACAAATCAAAAAGTGCAACATCAAAAACAGTATAAACTCAAGTTATTAATACAATTAATAAAGATGTCTATCACTACTGTCCTGGCCTATTTGGTTCAGAAGGACCCTGTCTTTCACGAATAATGGACAGGAGAGAATTCATTGTTTGTTCTGCGAGGCGTAATGAACGGTTTATCTGTTCGTTGTGCTCCTCGTCCATTCGCCTCTGCCAATCAAACCTCTCTCTGTCTAACTGCAATTGTCTTTCTGCTAATGATGCACTTCGGTCCAGGTGTGCGATTAAAACATTCTGTAACTCTCTATGATCCACCCTATATTGTCTAGCAAGAGAGATCATTTCATTGAGACAGACATCATCCACTTCTTCAATTTCATTGTTGCCAGGTACCACAGGTCTTTCATTAGATTGTGTTTCCGCTGGCTCTACATTTCCTTGAATTGTTTGTTCTTGTACTTCTGCTTCATCAGGGACAGGTTCATGGATCTCCATTGGTTGAGCATCCATGATATCATCCAACAAATCTGGGGTCTCACTTCCATGATCCCTGGATTGAAGTTCCTCCTCCTCAGGTCTTTCTGGTTGTACAGCAACCAGGTTTAAGATGACCTCCCTCGATGACTCCTCTGTATCTGTGAAAATTAAAAATAAAAAAATAAATATATATGAATATATTAAGATTTTAATATCTATATAAAAATATAATGTAGATATATAAATATATATATATAAAAAATATATATATATATATATATATCTATATATATATTTTAAAAAAAAATGTAAATTTTTTTTTAACGATTTTAAAATATTTAGTAGCAGCTGTGAATATGTACTATGGAAAAAAGGCAGCACTCACATGTCATTTGTAACTCAAATTCAACTGTTCATAACACAAAATTAAATAATCTTTTTTTTTTTTTTTTTAGAAAATTTAATGAAGCTTTTGTATTATTAAATGCTCTTTTTAATTTTAAATGACGAGTGATTGATGCCTTTTTATGATCTAAAATTCTAAATATATCTATCTATATATATAAATGTGTATATATATATAGATATATTTATATATATATATATATATATGTATATATATATATATAGATAGCAATATATATATTTTTATTTATATAAATATATATCTTTATATATCCTAAAAATAATAATATATATGAAGATGTTGATATCTTGATATTTATGTATAAGAAGAAAATTTAAAAAAAAAGGAATGTATTAATAGTACAGATTCTCACCATCAAACAACCGTGGAGAACTTCCCGTCATGTTCCGAAAAAGATGTCCAAGGTCAGCTATGATAAAAAAAAAAAATATATATATATATTAAAATAAAATTTCTTTAGTGAAAAATCCAAAATAAAAAAATTACAATAAAGCAATGTTATCTATAAGGCCTAAGTGAGCAAAAACTACCACGCTTTTAAAAGAAAAAAAAAAAAAAAGGGAATTCAAGTAATTAGATTTTTTGAGAGAAAGCGAATTTCGGTTAGCTTTGACCAGTATGACCAGAGGAGAATGGAAAAAATGAAAATATATTGTTTACCTGTACCTCTACCAACACTGGTTTCAGGGGTGCTGGTACGGATATCTGGAAGTGTATCCGCTGATAAAAAGGTATGGCTAGCAGATGATGTGCTTCTTATCGTTTGCCCAATAACGACACCACCACTAGTCATCGATGTCCCAGAGGAGGTTGATGGAATGGCTGAAGCAGGGTCATCACCACCCCTAGCTGTCACGGATTGTGGTCGAGCTGTTAAGAGATAAATAAAATCAATCGTTATTCATGTTTCGATCCATAGAAGATTAATAAACAACTAATATTTAAAATTTTAAATAGTGGTTATTGAAAGGGACAGTGTAGCACACACAATAGTAACCAGGTTGAAGAATTTGAATGTAAAAATTAAAATTTTTTGTAGACACTCAAGGTTGTTTGTATTGAAACTGTTTTGTAAAGCTTGTTTCTAGTATTTAAAAAGTGTACTTTGTTTGACATAAAACAATAGTCCTGTGTTTATGTAATCTTTCATTCTATTCATTATTCATTCTATTATATTCTTTAATTCTATTCATTCATTGTATTATGTATCAACAAGCTGTTATAAGTGTTATTTTAACTTGTCATTTAATTACCTTGTTAACAATTAACTGTAAACGAAAAAGAGTAGTCTGCTCATTTTCTAATTAAATGACAAGTTCAAAGAATACTTATAAGAGCTTGTTGATACATCATAAATTAGTTGAATGAATGAATAGAATGAATAGAATGAAAGAATAATGAATAGAATGAAATATTACATAAACACAGGACTATTGTTTTATGTGAAACCAACTATTCAAGTTTTTTTTAAATAATAGCATTTAAACACTCATTAATCCGCTTAAAAAACAATATCTTGATATTATATATACACTAATGTTGAGAGTGTGTATCTGCATGTGTAAGTGTATAATATTAGTGTGTGTGTATCTGCATGTATAAGTGTATATTTTTTGGTCTGTATACATGCTTGTCTAATGTATACTGTAACGTTTGTTTTTGTGAATTTGTCTACAAAAATATAGCACTGTATTTTCAAACGATCCTTGAATACAGAGCTCACATAGCAATAACAATATTGTTTGGCGCAGCTTTTGATTTGATGAATAGGGACATTAAACCACAAAAGATTTGTTCATCAGTCATAAAGAAATTAAGATTTTAAAATAGATCGAAATTTACTTCCATTAAAGGCGTCTATTAGCTAGTAAGCTGTTCTAAATACGCTTTTCATCAAAGGATATCAAGAAAATGAAGTAAATTAAAATAGAATTGTTATTTAGAAAGCAATACAAAAATAAAGCAGTAATAGGACTATAATCAAAATTGGCGCCAATAAATATTGATTTTCCAAAATATAATTAAATGTTAAATATTTTTATAAACCGACTCCACTGGAAAATTACAATATGATCATCATTCAATTTAAAAAATAGTAATTATATTAATGTTTTACATCTTCGGTCGCTATCACAATCATCTGTGATCATGAATATTACATTACATACGTTATTGGTTAAGCTATACAAAAATCTAACAGTAATCTGCATTGATGTAACGTAATCAAAATTGACGCACCAAAAAATTGATTTGAAAAAATATCTTTACAAGATAGATATTTGGATAAACCGACTCTAATGGATAATTACAATATGATCATCATTCAATTCAAATAATAGTAATTCGATAATTGTTTTACATCTTCGGTCGCTATCACAATCATCTGTGATCATGAATATTACATTACATACGTTATTGGTTAAGCTATACAACAATCTAGCATTAATCTTCATTGATTTAACTTAATCAAAATTGACGCACCAAAAAATTGATTGGACAAAATATCTTTACAAGATACATATTTGTATAAACCAACTCTAATGGATAATTACAATATGATCAACATTCAATTTAAATTATAGTAATTCGATAAATGTTTTACCTCTTAGGTCGCTATCACAATCATCTGTGATCCCGACGATTACTTCTGGGCCTAGACGCTGCACCAGTCTCTGCTCGTAATCATTAAGATCAGCGACATAAGCTGTTCCACCTCCGGTAGCACGGGTTGAATTTTTTTCTTTTGCCAATTTGGCTTTTGCAAATCGTTTGATGTCGTTGTACCTTTTTTTAATTTGATCAACGTCCTTTTTCCCAGGTCCCTGAGCACTGACAGCATCACTTATCCGGGTCCATATACTTTTTTTTACTAGACGTTTGCTTCGAACGACAACCAAATAAATAGTCATATGAGTCTAGCACCATATCGACAAGAACCAGGTTCTGCTGATGTGAGAAGTGGGGATTCTTCGATTTGGACTGTGAATCAGATCGAGAAGTAGCCATACTTAATTTATCGATAACAATAAAAGTCAGTAAAGCTTCAAGTTCTTGAAATATGCAGTCTGAAAAACTTTATTAAATAGAGCTTATATAGTGCTGCAATATGTTCCCGCGACAAAGCTGACGTTTCTGACACCTTGCAGTCACGTGGGACAAACATGACTGACAGTTTGTAAGCGATTAATAGTACATTCGCAAATAGCGAGGCGTCATATGTATGAATCATTCGCCAGTGCTCGATGCGGATTTGACGCGCCTTTTTTTTGAATAGTTTTTAGTACATATGGCGGGCGGGCAACATCTCGCTAGCTGCGAGTTAGAGCGAATCGAGCAAACACGTTGTCGGCGAAAAAATTGATGCTTTAGTACATGGAGCCCTAAGCTTATGTTTTTAAGTGTATTTTATGTGTATTACACTTTTAATTCAATCTTTTTCAAGTATATCACTTGTTGAGTGCCTTCTTCCTATCTTCTCTTTTATCCAGAACCATTCAATTTTTGAAGAGCTGCCTTATGGTGTACGGACCTACAGTAGAATTATCATCATTTTGACTTGCTTGGCACCTCTGTATATCTCAAGATCACTGTTCACAGTGGGGACTGAGTATTTCACTCTTTTTCATTTCACATAGGAGAACTCATGCTTCATCCAGAGATGAGTTAAAAAGATGATGTAAATGTCAAATATCCTTTACAGAGCAACTTATTATAGTGGTGAGAAGATAATGCTGGCGAGATTCATGCATGTTCCATGAGCTGATTTTTGTAACTCACAGCTGTAAGAAGGAAAATTATACATCTTTATGATTATTAATTTTTTTAAATCAATTTTCAAGTGAGATATAATTTTCAGGAAAAATTATCATTAAATCTAGGTTATTAAACATCCTGTATCTTATAGTTTTTTGAGTTTACTCAATAGTGAGGTAAAGAAACCAGAAATCTCATGCCATCTCACACCTTTTCACAAATAGCAACTGTTGTATATCACTTTTCAAGATCTTGTTCTGGTGTATATGCGCTCAGGACACAGACCCTCAGGGCAGTGGTAGGGAATTGGAAACACCGACCCCTGACCCAGGGAAGAGTATCTTGTACATGGATAGATGATATTCTGTGATTCATAGTTGCAATAAGTTATTGTAGAATTCATGTAGAGTTAAACATATGCATACAATATATTCTGGATTCAATGGAAACATAAATTAATACTGTGACTTATAGTTAATAGGGTAGCTTCAGGATTCATCAGTGAGAAATATAGCAATGTAAGATGTTCAGGCTTCAGAGTAAACTGGTAGAAGATTTTGAATCATAGATGCAAAAAGTTGCTGCAGGTTTAGAGTACATAATATTATTTAGAGCTGTATGCCAGAGTAATAAGCAGAGCAGCACAGGTGATATACAAATTGCAAGTTTAAGGCATTAAATACTGTGCATAAATTGGAGAATCACAGGAAAGCTGTTTAACTGAACACATAGATGCAGAGTTCAGCTATGACAATCTGAGTATGATGCTGCTGTAGCAATTAGAGAGTGATTATAACCAAATGCATACTTGAAATTTAGAATAAGTTCTGAGTTTGCTTAGTAGCAGTGTCCAGGATTTTTAGCTTAGCTAAAAGGAAAGGCTGTAGTTTGAATATGCTGGTAAAATTCATATTAGAACAGTCAAAGGCTCTGTTGTTCTGGAACAAAACTTCAAAGCTAATGCAATGTGCATTAGGCCTGAGATGATTTAAAAGAGGCTGAGGGAATCAGGTACATGAATGATTAATTAATTTGGCAGGTAAGTTGAATGCAGATACTCCCCAAACAGTATGATTGTCAGTAGCAGGGAAGGCAGTCTTAAAGGAACAGTGATATCAGGCAGGCATATGTTACAGATCTACAGGACAGCTAGGCTCATAAGCTTACAGGATTAGGGGTTTGAGGGGATGAAAAATAGAAGAGAGGAAGTGAAGATAGAAAGGTTAGCTTAGATTGTATAAAAATTATTTATTCATATTTATTTTTAATGCAAGGTTTGTCAATAAATTCATCCCAAATTTGTGAGCAGATTATGTCTTAGAATTTGTATAACAAAAATCAAAGATCTAGTTCAGAGAAAAATATCACTAGTAATCTATTAATTGTGATGCTCTGACATTTTACTTAGGGCCAGATTAAATGTGGAGCACAAACAGTTTCATCCAAGAGTTAACAGGTTTATCATGAGGGTTTACGCTCATCAGGCTTACTGCTGAAAGTAAATTCGATCGATTGAGGGCAATCGCAATTTAAGCTAGAATGATTACCGAGACATTAGAGCTCTGGATAACATTTTTGCCAAACATAAAACTTGTACAAAACATATCAAAAATACATTACAATGTATAGTTACACATTCATAATAAGATGGATATGTATGTACATATATATATATATATATATATATATATATATATATATATATATATATATATAAGATGGATATGTATGTGTATATATATATATATATATATATAAGATGGATATGTATGTATATATATATATATATATATATATATATATATGTACTGTATATGTATTTATATGTGTATACAGGTGGCCCTCGTTTTACAACGGTTCAATTTACACCGTTCAGAATAACAACCTTTTTTTTCAGTCATGTGACTGCTATTGGAAAGCTTTGAGAAACAGTGCATTTATTAAAATAGCCAGTAGGTGGAGCTGTTTGCTTGTGTTGCAGCAAAGCCAAGCAAGCTGAAATTAATCATTTTAACCAGACCTGAGCTATCGAGCAGATTTCAAAGGAACAAGATCTTCCTGTCTATAAATCAGTCCAGATTGGAATGCATAGAAAGAACTATTTGCAGAAAAATGCAAGTGAAGTCTGTGTTGTGTGATTATTTTATTAGGTTTATAATGCTGTTTAGCAAATGTTTTTGTTCATTTAACTTAGTTTATTTATATATTCCGTGTTGTGTGATTATTTTATTAGGTTCATAATGCTGTTTAGCATTTAAAGTCTTCTTTTCAAAGCTTTAAAAATAATGTATTAGGTGTTACTTATGCCAATTTTGAGAGGGGCCTGGAACCTAACTCCCTCACTTCCCATTGACTTACATTATAAACTGGGTTTCAATTTACAACGGTTTCGATTTACAACCATTCCTTCTGGAACCTAACCCCAGCGTAAACTGAGGGCTACCTGTATATGTATTTACAAACATATTTACACATATAAACACATACATACATATACATATATGTAAGTAGATAAAACAACATGTAAAAGCATATTTATGCAATATTTATATTTAACTCCTTCCCACCTGGATTTATTTGTCTACATCGGAAACAAAGTTCCAATGTAAACAAATAAGTAAAAATGGAAATCATGTGATCATTCATGCAATTGTGAGATTTCAATGATGGGATTGGGTCAAGGGGGAGTGCCTATGACTCTAGGCATGCCCTTAAGCTCGCAATCCCATTTAGAAAGCTACAGAGACTTCAGAACATCCAAACAGCTCTAAATGGCGCTAAAGCCCAGGGCAATTGGGATGGCATGGAACGTCCTAATGGGGGTAAGGGGTTAATAAAAGTTTTAACTATGTATTTAGTTCACATTCCAATGTTCTGCACATAGCAGTATATGTTCTATGTATTTCTAAATAAATATTCCTGTATATATCTGTATATATCTATTCCTACAATATATATATAATCATGTATATATAAAGGTATAGATATATAATGTACCAAAATACCATCATCAATATAAAGAAATATATATTTATGAATAAATAGAAATATTCTGCTATGTGGAGAACATTAGAATGTGCAATATTCCTATTTTCATGTCGGATTAGCGCAAATGAGGATATGTGATCGGGTTAGCACAAGAGTGGGATCTTATGTTTTTTCCACTTTTTTTCTCCATTGACTCCTAAGAAGAAATACATGAATGTGCATGCAATATTCTAACTTGTTTGTGGGTTTAAAAAAAAATAAAAAAAAATGAAATCTATTTCTACTCTACCTAACACCTATCAACCCTTTAAATTAAACCACCAAAGTTAAAAAATATTGTTTAAAAATCTAAATAACATTTTTTAATTTTTAAAAACTTAAACTGGAAACCCAAAATAAATCTAACACCTAGCCCCCTCTAAACTAACCCTCCTCTAAATTAAACCCCTCTCTAAACTAAAACATCCCTCTAGATTAACCACACTAAGCTACCAAAAATAAAAAAAGCTAAGTTACAAAAAAAAAAAAAAAAAGCTTCAGCGATCGCATAAAGAGGGATCCCCGAAGAGAGCCAAAGAAAAGAAGATGTGACAGAGGAGGCCACAGAGTGCCTTTCTCTGCGTCGATGCTTCTTCCCTCCGCAGCGGAGTCGCTTGCCGCTGCGGAGGGAAGAAGCATCGACACAGAGAAAGGCACAAAGACACGCAGTACCCGTCAGGGCAGTGGTATGGCTCGGCGCAAGAAATAGGTAATCATTATAACAACATGACAGATGAACTATTACCAGAAAGGGGTGAGAAACTGGTTATCAATATCTCTGACCAGGTCCTTAAGGAAGATGAACTGTGTGTTTTGGAAAAGGGACTTTCGTTCTGCCCTCAAAATCAATGTAATTTCTTTGAGCTTGACCAAGATTTTTATAGATTGTTTAGGAAAATTAAGCTTAAGTCTTTTTTCTCATTAAGGAGTAATGAGGGGAACACTATACTAGGTGATAATGGTAGGATTGAATTGCCTAAACGCAGACATATGTTAAGCATCAGGAATTTACAACTTAAAACAAAAAAGAAATTTAACCCTCAGTACTACCACAAAAGTATAGACACATTTATTTCACAAGTGTATGTGGATGTGAATAGACTTAGGGGGAAGGTTAGTGCTAAGAGGCTTAAATACCAGCACAGGGTTTCTAATTTTTCCAAAAAGGATAGAGTTGGTTTATTAAATATTTAAAATAACAATCAAATAATAATTAAATCTGCCGAAAAGGGCGGAGCCACAGTAGTGCAGAATAAGGGAGATTACATAGCAGAGATATCTCGCCAACTGTCTGATAAGGAGGTATATTTACCTATTTCTTATAATCCTGTTTTTGCTATTCAAAAGGAGTTAAATAAATGCATAGATGTTGCTGTTCAAAAAGGCATTGTGGGACAGGAAGAGAAATATTTTTTGATTAATAGACATCCGAGAACACTTTTATACACTACCAAAAGTACATAAAAATTTATTAAAACCACCGGGTCGCCCAATTGTGGCTAGTGTTGACAGTGTGTTCTCGAATGTCTCTATTTATCTTGATCATATCTTGAGAAGGTTTGTAGTTGAATCCCAATCTTTTATTAAAGATACTGGGGATTTCCTAAATAAATTGGAGGACATTTCTCTTTAAATAAATCTATTCTCTTCAGTATGGATGTTTCCAGCCTCTACACCTCCATCAGTCATGATGGGGGTGTGGGAGCTGTGAAGAAAATATTGGCAGATTCTAACCTATATACTGAAGAAGAAAAACAATTTATTTTGGAATTATTAGACATCATTCTTTGCTATAATTATTTTTTATTTCAGGATCAGTTTTTTATACAGAAACAAGGCACTGCAATGGGCGCCACCTGGTGGCGCTATATTGATGATGTGTTTGGCATATGGCTGGGCGACATTGGAATCCTATTGCAATTTGTGGATATATTGAATTTAGCTACTAGGAACATTAAATTCACTCTGGTGTATAGTGAGGAGAGTGTAGCTTTCTTGGACACATTGGTGTTCAAAGAAAATGGGAGAATCAGGGTGGACTTATATAAAAAAGAAACTGATAGAAATGATTTACTATTGGAAAATAGTGCACATCCTCTGTCTTTAAAGAATTCCCTTCCCAAGAGCCAATTTATGCGGGTACGACGCATTGTGTCAGATGACAAGACAAGTAAAATTAGGCTCAGGGAAATGGGAAATCTTTTTTTAAAAAGAGGATATGATGAAAAACTTATTCAGAAAGTGTAGAGGCTTGTGTTTGTCTCTAAATTTAATGAATTGCGTACACAGATCCAGAAAATTATTCATAAACACTGGTATATTTTGAAAAATTGTAATCCAGATATACCTGAGTTCCAGAATGTCCCTATGCCAGCCTACAAAAGAGGGGTTAATCTAAGAGATACTCTAGTCAAAGCAGACATTGATAGTGCAAGAATTGATAGATAGAAATATATTACTAGTAAAACTATGGGTTGTTATCCATGTCTTGGATGCTCCCACTGTAACAACATGATAAACGGGCCTATTTTTGTCCATCCTCAATCAGGAAAAAAAAATTTGGATTAAAGATTTTTTGACTTGCAATACAGATTATGCAATATATCTCCTTAAATGCCCATGTGGGTTAATTTATTTAGGTGAGACGACCCGCAGGGTCCGTGATAGGATCACTGAACATAAATCTAGCATTAGGAGAAAAAATTTGAAGTCCCCAGTATCTGCTCATTTTTTAGAGGCCCAACATGGAGTTAGTCAACTTAGGTTTCAAGTTTTAGAGCACATTGCCCCTGGTAGGCGAGGTGGCGACAGAGAACAGCATCTTAAACAGAGGGAGGCATTCTGGATTTTTACTTTAAATTCACTATCACCATTGGGTATGAATAAGGATTATGACTTATCTGTTTTTTTGTAAAATATGCCTTTTTTTAAAAAATAATTTCTAAGATTGGTTCTCTAATCTCTTTTCTTTCCTGAATATATAGTGCTGTATATAGAAATATGATGTTCCCCAATCTAAGTGCAATTTGTGGTGATGAAAGAAAAAAGAAACAAAGAAATAAGAAGAAATTTATTTTATTTTAAAATACTTTTTATTGAAAATGTTTGCAATATACATACAAAGAAAGAAGTACTTTTATCATTACAATCTCATCCCTTCCAAAATATAAGTATTTGGGACATATCAACAATCCATCTGCACACATGCATACCTTCCCATATAACAGAATACAGATTACAAAATGGAGCTATCGCTCCTTAGCATGTTTTCTCCTTGATCTTAACCTATCTTGTACAAACCAGAAAAATGGGCTACATAATTATGGGATGAGTAGTAAACATATCAAACATAATAAAGTCAATTAGCAGAGTAACAACTATAAACAAACCAAACAATTTTTCCTTCCATTCACATATAAAACAGTGTCTCTTTTTAAGAATATTACAATACCTGGAGAGTGGAGACACTTCTTCCCACGGCGCACCCCCGTCAACCCTGCATCGGCTCATGTGAGTTTCAGACCTTAGATGATTGTTCTTGCCTACCTATCCAGTAAATCCATATCTTTTGTACTGTCTCTCTATTATTTAGGATTCCTGCTGATTCCTCATACATGGTGTAGGTAAATTGTATTTTATTATATATCTCCGTCCATGTCGGTGCACCTATCTTCCAGTATCTCACAATACATATTCTTGTGACTGTGCATAGAATTCTAATGAATGTGTTCAAGTGCCTGTGATAAATTTCTATGGGTTCATGTAGTAGTGCCTGTATGGTAAGTGTCACCTCCTCATCTATCAACTGGCCTATAAATGAAGATAGTTTACTCCATATTTCCTGCACAGCCGTGCAATCCCACCACATATGTTTGTATGTGCCTCTCTGTCCACATCCCCTATAGCACACGTTACTCCCCTGGGGCTTGATGTGTGCTGATCTAACTGGGGTCAAATACCACCTGAAGGCTGTTTTTAGTGTGTTCTCTTTTAAATAAATGCTTAGTAAGCCCTTATCTCCCGATTGAAATATTATCTCCCACTCCTGTTTATTTTTAACTATTTCCAATTCCCTCTCCCATGCTAGCATTACTTGTGTTTTTGGCTCAGATGGAGGGGATTGGATGGTTACATATAGTTTGGACATTGAGTGTTTGGGTCTATGTGGGCTAACACTAGAGATTTCTAATGTTGTGGACACCTTACTAGGCGCGTTTTTGAGGAATTCTCGGAGAGAAGATTGCAGCTGTAAATATATGAACCAGTGTAGCTTGAGGGGGGCGATCCTCTCTTGTAGGTGAGAGAAAGGTAGCAGTGCGCCCTTCTCTACTATGCCCGCTACCCTATAGAGACCTTTATTTTCCCATTTTTCTAGATGTTTATGTGTATCCCCCTGTAATAGGTATCTAATTGGCGTCAGCAATGAATTTTTAGGGAAGATGTCTTCTCTCTTCCTAGTTGTTGACCATAACTTAACGGTAAGGTCTCTTGTATGTGTATCTGAGTGACAGTTGTTAAACTTGTTCTGCTGTGTGGCCCACAAAATAGAGTCTGGATAAGTCCTCCCCTCTAATTCCGCCTCTAGGTTAATCCAAACAGCTTCTCCCTCTCTCTTCAGTATCATCGCATCTTGTGCTATTCTTGCTGCTCTATAATAGTCCATTAAATTAGGTCCCCCGACCCCTCCTAGTGATCTATGTCTATGTACTAAGTGTCTAGAAATCCTCGCCATTTTAATACCTCTTATGAAAGCTGAGAGATCTGTCTGTAGCCTTTCAATATCTGCATTGACAATCTTTATTGGCAGTGCTCTAAATAGGTAGAGCAATCGAGGTAAATGGTCATTTTGACTGCAGCCAATCTTCCCATCCAAGAGAAGTTATATTTGCTCCATTTTGCGATATCTCGTCTGATTTTTTGAAATAGAGGTGGGTAGTTGTATTTATATAGGTGTTGTATTTGTTGTGAGAGATTAATCCCTAGGTATTTAAGTGTGTGCTTAACCCACCGAAAATCAAAGTTTAGCTCCAGCAGTAACTTCTTAGTCTGGTGGGGGATAGCAATAGGGAGGACCTCACATTTGTCCGAGTTAATTTTGTAGCCTGAGATGGTCGAAAAGGATGCTAACACTGCATATAAATTGGGTAAGGAGATGAGTGGTTTTGTAATGGTCAATAGGATGTCGTCTGCGAATAGGGTCAGTTTGTATTCTGATTGTGCTACCTTAACTCTCTCTATGTCTGAGTGCGTTCTTATTCTAGCTGCCAAAGGTTCAATGCAGAGCGCAAATAGTAGGGGTGACAGGGGACATCCCTGCCTTGTGCCGTTAAGTATGGGGAATATAGCAGATCTGTATCCTCCCGCAGTCACCTGGGCTTGGGGCTGCGAGTAGATTGCTTGGATAGCTGTCATGAAGGTGCCCTCAAAGCCCATTCTCAGTAAAACCTTGGTCATGTACTTCCAGTCAATTCTGTCAAACGCCTTCTCCGCATCCAGCGATAATAGCAGAGAAGGCGTCCTCTGTCTTTCTGGATGGTAAATAATATTAGTAATTCTGCGTATGTTATCTGGGGCTTCCCTATCTTTAATGAATCCTACTTGATCTGGGTGGATTAAACTAGGGAGAATTTCCTTAAGTCGATTTGCTAATACCTTAGTGAACAGTTTCAGATCCTGATTTATTAATGAGATTGGGCGATAGTTTTTACATCTTTTATGATCTCTTTCGGGTTTGGGGATCACCACTATTTTTGCTAGCTGCAACTCACTCGGGATAGAATTCCCTTCTAATATATAATTACAGAATTTGGTCAGATGTGGTATTAAGGTGCCGCGAAACAATTTATAATTTTCTCCCGTGAAACCATCGGGGCCTGCTGCTTTACCAGGCTTAAGGTCTTTTACTGCTTTCACCACTTCCAGGGTAGTGATTGGGGCATTTAGATTATCCCTTTGTTCTTTAGTAAGAACTTTTAATGGGCAATTTGCAAGGAATGCTTCGGTGTGTTTATCTGTCTCCGTATTGTGTAAGACTTTTTTCCCATCATATAATTTGCTATAGAAGGTAGCGAATGTGTCTACTATATCTTGAGGGTCCGAAGACAGTGTTCCTTGTTCTGTTTCTATCATAGGGATGATTGTAGCCTTGCCCCTTTCCCTAATTGTGTGTGCCATAAATTTATCTGGTTTGTTGGCATAAATGAAATAGTGTGCCTTTAATTTATGAATTGCTCTTGCAGCCTGAGAATTTAAGATTTTTGCTAACATGGTTTTCTTGGTTTGGAGGGTCTGCCATGTTGTCTTTTTCCCTGTTAACTTATGTTGTCTCTCTAGGGTTTCTATCTCCTCGTGTAGCTGTTCCAATAGGTGTTTATTTTGGCGATTTAATCTGGCTTTCTCTTGTATCAGTTGTCCCCTGACCACCACCTTATGTGCTGCCCATGTGTTTATAGGGTTATTTGTGGTGTCTATATTTATTCCCCAGTACTCCACCAGCGACTGCAGAATCTTGTCATATCTGTGGGTTTTTCATAAGAGTTGGGTCAAAAGTCCATGATCTTTTTCTATTGGTATCTTTCATCCCACTTAACTCTAATAATAGAATAGAGTGGTCTGACCACACACATGTCTGTATAGTTCAGTTCTGCAGTAACGGGTGAAGCGCCTGGCTAAAATAGATATAATCCAATCATGTATAGGTTTTATGGGCCGTGGAGTAAAACGTGGTGTCGTTTGTTGCCCCGTATAGCGTGTGCCAAAAGTCCATCAAGGAGTGTGGTGTTAGAGAATCCTGTATCGACTTAACTAGTCTATTATGTCTGTGTTGTTTATTGGATAAGGGAATATATTTAGTTCCTATCTGTGGGGCCATAGTTATGTTGAAATCTCCCGCTAGTATAATTTTGGTTTGGGACCATTGAGTTAAGAGAATGGAAATGTGTCTGAAGAAATAATGTTGTTTTTCGTTGGGGGCATAAATATTACATAATGTAACCTCAGTATCTAGCATCCTTCCTCTGACTATTAAGTATCGGCCCTCCAGGTCTGCCAAGGTGCTTTCCAGGGTAAAGTCGATAGAGGAATGTATAAGGATTGAAACTCCCCTTTTTTTGTGTCCGCAGTGGCATGGTAGTGGGTGCAGAAATGTTTTGTCCAGTATTTTGGGATATTGGTTTTAAGGAAGTGTGTCTCCTGAAGAAACAAGATATTGGTATTTAGGCGTGTATATTGGGACATAGCTACCCTCCTTTTGGTATCAGTGTTGAGCCCTCTGACATTGTGTGAAACTACATGTATGTTAGTAGGCATTGTGGTGCTCTCTGTCCCCTAACTGTGCTCTGACTGTGTAGTACGTGTCAATGATTACCTTCAGATGAAAAGTCTTACTTGAGATGATGCTTTTCTTCGGACCCTGGGGTCCACAGGGGTGCGCCGTAGAGGTGTCACTAGGAGGAGAAAAAACAACAGGGGGGGGGAAACAAGTCCCATTATTGGGAGTTATAACCAAAACTTTATGCCTAACTTTGGGATTGAACACTTGATATAAATAACCTGTTAACTGTTGCATGTTCCCTATATATCCCTTTATTAAGGGGAAGGGCTGGGAGGGCCCATCTAGACATATCAACATTGTCCTATTAAATAAAGAAAAGAGAGGGAAGGTGTTACGAAACATTAGACATATAACAATAATATTAGCATAAACCTTGCCTCTCATAGGCTATATAACTGTGTAAAGCTTTTCTTGTAACTTTAAAATGTCAATTATGAGTGATACATAGCCTGTATTATTTTGTCAGCTCCTTCTGCCACCTAGGTATCTTGGTACTGGAGATACCCAAAAGAAGTCTTGCTTTCCTTTTCTTATTCTTTTTATTGTTTTGCTCCAAAACACCTCTTCTCTTAAGGCTGAAGGAAGAGATCATAATCAAAGTTCTTTATCTCTGAGTTCCTTTGTCCTCCGTTTCTTATATTTTGATGTGTGCCACTTAGATTGGTCCTCTGTCCGTATAGATGGTGGCTTAGATGTTGAGGTTGATTCTCTCTCAGGTAGCGAGGGGGTTTCTAGGCCTAACGCCTCACACACTTCGGGGATGTCTTCTGGTTCCTTAATAGTTATGACTTTAGGGTCCTTTGTTATAATTAATGCGAAGGGGAAGCCCCATCTGTATGGTAACTGCTTTTGTCTCAGCAAAGAGGTAAGGGGACGTAGGGCGCTTCGCCTCTGCAAAGTCCGAAGGCTCAAATCTTGATAGAATTGGATCATATTGCCTTTGAATTTGAAAGTGGGTTGTTTTATAGCGGCCTGGAGAATCTTCTCTTTGGAAATAAGAAGAAATTTAAATGAATTTACTTAAGTATTTTTTACAATATTTTTTTATAATATTGTGCATTGCCTCCCAATCATTGTATAATATTTCACCTCTTGTTTTTGTATAGGTGAATAGGTTTTTTTGATAATAAAATAATATAATTAGAGTTAGGATATCTATATATGCTATTAAGAAATTTTGCTGATATGGTGTATAAAGAGTTAAGTGTTGTTGTGATCGGTGTGTCCTAATGGGTATTTAAGGAGGATGTGGAAATGATGTATTTATGGCATGATGAAGGACATGTAGTCTGAAATGTTGCTGTATTGTTTGTGCTCTTAGCTATGAAATAAATTCTGAAGAAATTTCCATTGGAGTGCTGCTTTTCGTTTTATTTTGGATTACTTGCTGCTGGGTTGTGCAGTACCCAGCTATAGCGTGCACCTAATATCACTGCAGTGAGTGCTGGACTTTTTGTGATATCTAAGATCACTTTAGGGCAGTGCCCTAGAAAAGGCCCTTTTAATGGCTATTGTAATTTATTTTAGTGGTAGGATTTAGTTTTTGTTTATTTTATGAGACATGTAGTTTAGTGTTAGGTATAATTCTTTTTTTATTTTGGATAATGAAGTTTATTATTTTTTTAACAGTTTTTTTTTTTAGTTTTTTTGTAACTTAGTGGGGTTAGTTTAGAGGGGGTAGTTTAGAGGTGAGGTTAGTTTATAGGGGGTTAGGTGTAGTTCTAGTTTGCGTTGGGAGGTGGCAGTTTAGGCCTTATCTCCTAACCACCCCCATACCTGTATGGGGTTTGATTGGGTAATTATTGTCAGTTAGTATTTTGTAGGCTTTAATCGCCTAACCACCCCATACCTCTATGGGGGTTAATTAGGTGATTATTGATGGTTATCATGTATTAGTCCTTAATAAACTAACAATCTCTCATACCTGTATGGGGGTTGATTAGGTGATTATTGATGGTTACCATTCATTAGGCCTTAAAAGACTAACCACCACTAAAAACCTGTGTGGGGGTTGATTACGTGATTATTGATGGTTACCATTTATTAGGCCTTAATCCACTAACTACCCTTCATACCTGTATGGGTGTTGATTAGATAATTAGGTTAGGGCAGCTTAGGGGTTAATAGTGCATTTATCTACAATTTTTAAAATAGTATGCATTCTTATGTATGATGCATATTCTGAACTAGGGTATATAAATTAATAAGTAATTTTTTTTCTTGATGTATTTTTTATTTTAAATACACATTTATATTGTAAAATGTATATTCATGTTAGAAAAGGCATTAGTGTTAGTGTTACAATTGTTTTATTACATAACAGGCATGCAGTTATGTGATACTATAATTATAATGCTACCGCCTTTTATAACATAAATATCTATTTTAAAAATATATTTTTATTTACAATAATAAATGCATCAAGCAAGAATACCTACATTTTAATTTATATATCCAATATTTAAACTAATATGAATTATACATCACCATGCATTTTATTTCAAAAAATGCAGATGTAGTGTATTCAGGCCTTGCATTGATATTCAATATTTAAACAGTTAGCATGTATATTGCATAATTGTTTAAGTATATATGAATTAAAATGTGTTTATGTAAGCTTGTTCTGTTTATTAGTGATAACATACAGGGAGTGCAGAATTATTAGGCAAATAAGTATTTTGACCACATCATCCTCTTTATGCATGTTGTCTTACTCCAAGCTGTATAGGCTCGAAAGCCTACTACCAATTAAGCATATTAGGTGATGTGCATCTCTGTAATGAGAAGGGGTGTGGTCTAATGACATCAACACCCTATATCAGGTGTGCATAATTATTAGGCAACTTTCTTTCCTTTGGCAAAATGGGTCAAAAGAAGGACTTGACAGGCTCAGAAAAGTCAAAACTAGTGAGATATCTTGCAGAGGGATGCAGCACTCTTAAAATTGCAAAGCTTCTGAAGCGTGATCATCGAACAATCAAGCGTTTCATTCAAAATAGTCAACAGGGTTGCAAGAAGCGTGTGGAAAAACCAAGGCGTAAAATAACTGCCCATGAACTGAGAAAAGTCAAGCATGCAGCTGCCAAGATGCCACTTGCCACCAGTTTGGCCATATTTCAGAGCTGCAACATCACTGGAGTGCCCAAAAGCACAAGGTGTGCAATACTCAGAGACATGGCCAAGGTAAGAAAGGCTGAAAGACGACCACCACTGAACAAGACACACAAGCTGAAACGTCAAGACTGGGCCAAGAAATATCTCAAGACTGATTTTTCTAAGGTTTTATGGACTGATGAAATGAGTGTGAGTCTTGATGGGCCAGATGGATGGGCCCGTGGCTGGATTGGTAAAGGGCAGAGAGCTCCAGTCCGACTCAGATGCCAGCAAGGTGGAGGTGGAGTACTGGTTTGGGCTGGTATCATCAAAGATGAGCTTGTGGGGCCTTTTCGGGTTGAGGATGGAGTCAAGCTCAACTCCCAGTCCTACTGCCAGTTTATGGAAGACACCTTCTTCAAGCAGTGGTACAGGAAGAAGTCTGCATCCTTCAAGAAAAACATGATTTTCATGCAGGACAATGCTCCATCACACGCGTCCAAGTACTCCACAGCGTGGCTGGCAAGAAAGGGTATAAAAGAAGAAAATCTAATGACATGGCCTCCTTGTTCACCTGATCTGAACCCCATTGAGAACCTGTGGTCCATCATCAAATGTGAGATTTACAAGGAGGGAAAACAGTACACCTCTCTGAACAGTGTCTGGGAGGCTGTGGTTACTGCTGCACGCAATGTTGATGGTGAACAGATCAAAACACTGACAGAATCCATGGATGGCAGGCTTTTGAGTGTCCTTGCAAAGAAAGGTGGCTATATTGGTCACTGATTTGTTTTTGTTTTGTTTTTGAATGTCAGAAATGTATATTTGTGAATGTTGAGATGTTATATTGGTTTCACTGGTAAAAATAAATAATTGAAATGGGTATATATTTGTTTTTTGTTAAGTTGCCTAATAATTATGCACAGTAATAGTCACCTGCACACACAAATATCCCCCTAAAATAGCTAAAACTAAAAACAAACTAAAAACTACTTCCAAAAATATTCAGCTTTGATATTAATGAGTTTTTTGGGTTCATTGAGAACATGGTTGTTGTTCAATAGTAAAATTAATCCTCAAAAATACAACTTGCCTAATAATTCTGCACTCCCTGTAGATATATATTTGTTAATATACATTGTTATAGTAGTCAGTAGCTTCAAATTATATATTTAACAGGCATGCAGTTATGCAGATCTATAATGTTAATTATACTGTCTTTAATTAGAAGTAATAAAATACAACAAGCAACTTTAATTACATTTTAATTTATTAAAAATTGGAAAGTGTCTTAAAACTGCATGCTCTATCTGAATCATAAACGTTTATTTTGACTTGAGTGTCCCTTTAAGCCCCGATCTGCCACTTCTTAAAAGGGGTGTTGATCGAGTACGGTGTAATAGATCAAGTCAGTCTTCTAGTATGTTGTCGGCAATATTATGAGGCACCTAGGGATACCACTTGTTTGGGGGTGGTACCTTCTGGGAGGAATGGGTTACAGGATTTGAAGTTTTCCCTATTCCTCCCAGAAGGTGGCACCCCCAAAAAAGTGGTATCCATAGGTGCCTCATTAAATGGCCAAAATTATACTCAGCTCAGACACACCCCTTTTCTTAGAAAATTCTAACAGACCGTCGAGCAACTGTGAGGAGGTTAGGGTGTGTGGAACTCAGAATGCAGGAACAGATACACAGAACACTGAAGTTTTTTAAAAGCTTTACTGTTAAGCAAAAGAACAGTTGGTAGTTAAAATTGAAGATCATAGGCCCAAAGCATAACACAATAAAAAGTTCAATAATAAGTTCAGAAAGCTTAAGTATGTTGAAGTGGCAATTCCAATGAACACTAGTGCTTAAATTGTGCAGTAAGGGTGAGGCTGTCACAGAATACCTGGTAGATAAAGCAGATGCAGCTTGGTTTGATGAAGGCTGGTATGGTAGACACAGGTTTCTCAGCAGGCACATAATACCCAGTGGGTACTGTTGGTGAGACTGTCATGGGATACCAAATAGGTACAGCCAACACAGCTGGTATGAGGAAGGCTTTTGCTGGTATAGTAGAAACAGGGTTCTCAGCAGGCACTGGATACCCAAAGGGTACTGTTGTTGAGACTGTCACTGGATACCAGATAGATACAGAATGCACAGGTATCAAGCAAGACTGTTTGGCTTTCAAGAACCAGGTGAGCATATGCAGGAACAAGGTAAGTATGCTTGGTCTCTGAAGCAAGGTGAGCATATACAGGTATTTGATATGTATGCTTGGTTTCTGGAAAAAGGTTAGCATACACAGATACAAGGTATATATGCTTTGTCTCTGGAGCAAGGTGAGCATAAACAGGTATCAGGTAAGTATTCTTGGTTTCTGAAGTAAGGTGAGCATACACAGGTATAAGGCAAGTATGCTTGGTCTCTGAAACAAGGTGAGCATACACAGGTATCAGGTAAGTATGATTTATCTCTGGTGCAAGGAGAGCATATGCAGGTATCAGGTAAGTATGCTTGGTCTCTGGATCCAGGAACAAGGTAGATAAGGCAGTAACTTAGCTCAGAGTGATGGGCAGAGTGAGCTTTTACAGGAATTCCCACGCCTGAGTCCTCCATGGCCCCTTTAAATTCTGGCAGTGTGTGGCCGCACGCACCTAGGGGAACTGAAGACAGGAACAGGAGGACTGGAGTCTCGGCGATGCATGTGGAAGCTGCTAATCTCAGTATTTGCGAGACCGGAGGGGCCGGATCGGGAGTATGTACAAATACAGCAATTGTAAACTTCACTTTGATACTTTTCTATTACAATTGCTCTATACCAAACGTGTTTTTAAAATAGAACACATTTTGTATAAAGCAATCACAATCTTATATATTAATCGAAGTAAGTTTGTACAGTACTGAATAGCTTTACTTGTAATATTGCGACTGCACTATCAAACGTTATTAATATAGAACATGTTTGGTACAATGTGATTGTAATAATAATACTAAATCACAGGGTGAACTGATATAGGCTATACACAATTTACTTTTAGGAATATTTGGCTGCTGTGCTAGTTGATATTCATCTAGTTTTAAATAAAACTAATAATAAATATTCGTGGAGCACAATCATAATGTAAATATTCCTTTGCTAGAGGTAGAAAAGTTAATCTGTATCATTATACTTTCCTCCAGCATGCCGTGCTAATCTTGACCCTCCATCTCAGAGCCCTGGGCCGCTCTAACAGGAAGTTTGCCTTTAGTGCAGACCCTGGGATTTTTTTCCCTTCTGTTCCTCTCTTTGGCTTTTAAATGTTCTGGAAGTGAAACTAGGGACTGCCTATCCTAGACATTCCCTTGATGATCATGACCCAACCCACTGCAAACCCAACCATTTCCATATCAGGCGATACCCTACCCAAAAATCCCCTGTAACCCCCACAATGATTTATGAACACCTGTAACTTTGCCTCTAACTTAGCCTAAGCCTCAGCCATGTGTTGTATCTGGCAAAAGTTGTGCAGTTTGTGACTTGCATTAATAGTGTACCTTTGTATGAATGAAAAACAATTTTCAGGAAAATCAGTGGTTGCTCAGTTTTAATTGATTTAGTGACTATGTTGTTTGTTTGTTTTTTGTAAGTCTATGTTGGTTTGTTTATATTTGTTTATTGTGCATTAAGTATTAATGTGGTTTGTTTATTCTTGTATTGTAGTTGTTATAACATTTTAGACCTACATTGTGTGTCATTTTTTTTTTGTTTATACTCATTTTTAATATTATGACTTGCAGCTGAAGCAAGGTCACCTTTGCGGGTTAATATTCCTTGCTGATAATGGATATTCAGCATTGCTTTAAAGCAGCATTTTTATCCACTCTACCCAAATTTTACATACAATAACATATTCATATATGCAGCATTTAGCTTAATCTTCCAAAAAGCATCTATTAATTCCTGGCATATTGTTTTGCCCCTACTTGATAAGATGTGCAATTTAAATAGCATCGCAAGTAAAAAGTTCTTTGCAAAATGTTATTAGCAAGTTTGGAAGCTGCTACTTATAATGCCAAAATCACTTTCCTTTTCCATGGATAGCTTAAGGCATAATAAAAGTTGGCACATTTGATTTGTTAGTTTTTAATACAGAATAGATAAATAAATGGTGAATATACAAAATGCTTGCCTGTGGTGGCTTTCATGAATAAGTACATTAAAAATATCATCTACGGATCTTAACTGCATAACATCTCTAAATCATTTGTTTATATGAAAAATCTACATTGATTAACACAGAGCACACTTTGAATGATACCTTCTTGTGCCTTGCTTGAGGGAATTCAGCAATGGATATGAAATGCAAATTTTTCTTATTCATTTTTCTATTCTACTGCACTCTAGAATATTATGATATCAATAACATTTAGAAATAATTTCAAGTAATTATAAGTCAAGTGAAACGCTTGCATTGGAAAGCAAAGAGTATTCTTCTAATATTTTTTTTTATTTATCAGATGACATTATTTACTGCAACAATTATTCATACATAAATTGATGTACCTCTATCAGAAATTTAAGGATTGTTTAACATATGTGTTCTTGTTTTATGTGGATAATAAATATAGCACATACAAAATAAATACATTAATTAATTGATTAAATATTGTCACAAGTACCTATTATATCTCATCTCTATATCTATATTTTGTCATTACTAATATTTTGCCACTCAGTTCTAGTTAGCTTATTTGATTGGATCTGCCTTGGTTGCTTAGTCTCTGATGTGAAGAGATTATTTAGTTATGGGGAGTCATATATTAATGCTTCTGTATAATTATTATAGATATCTAGCTACTACTATTAGAGTGGTTGGTAACCGCTTGTTTATATAAGGCAATATGTAAAGCTATTACAAGCACTTAACAACCAATAACAGAGCAATGAGAACCACTTGTTTGCATAGCAAGAAGATGCAACATGTGGCTAGTAATGTCTGCACATAGACAGACACTCACAACTTCTGTAATGGTTATTGCTGAGTGTGTGGTTTTAGCAATAAACATATTTTGTTGCTGTGATTAGGATCTAATGGCACCCTAGTTTACAATTTGAATTTTGGAGAAAGCCTAAGTGAGTTTTGTTTTTATTTGCACTCAAGGTAATTGATTTGTTTTTAATCTACACACAATGTAATTGTTGGGTTGATTTGTATGTTCATTATACAGGGAGTGCAGAATTATTAGGCAAATGAGTATTTTGACCACATCATCCTCTTTATGCATGTTTTCTTACTCCAAGCTGTATAGGCTCGAAAGCCTACTACCAATTAAGCATATTAGGTGATGTGCATCTCTGTAATGAGAAGGGGTGTGGTCTAATGACATCAACACCCTATATCAGGTGTGCATAATTATTAGGCAACTTCCTTTCCTTTGGCAAAATGGGTCAAAAGAAGGACTTGACAGGCTCAGAAAAGTCAAAAATAGTGAAATATCTTGCAGAGGGATGCAGCACTCTTAAAATTGCAAAGCTTCTGAAGCGTGATCATCGAACAATCAAGCGTTTCATTCAAAATAGTCAACAGGGTCGCAAGAAGCGTGTGGAAAAACCAAGGCGCGAAATAACTGCCCATGAACTGAGAAAAGTCAAGCGTGCAGCTGCCAAGATGCCACTTGCCACCAGTTTGGCCATATTTCAGAGCTGCAACATCACTGGAGTGCCCAAAAGCACAAGGTATGCAATACTCAGAGACATGGCCAAGGTAAGAAAGGCTGAAAGACGACCACCACTGAACAAGACACACAAGCTGAAACGTCAAGACTGGGCCAAGAAATATCTCAAGACTGATTTTTCTAAGGTTTTATGGACTGATGAAATGAAAGTGAGTCTTGATGGGCCAGATGGATGGGCCCGTGGCTGGATTGGTAAAGGGCAGAGAGCTCCAGTCCGACTCAGACGCCAGCAAGGTGGAGGTGGAGTACTGGTTTGGGCTGGTATCATCAAAGATGAGCTTGTGGGGCCTTTTCGGTTTGAGGATGGAGTCAAGCTCAACTCCCAGTCCTACTGCCAGTTTCTGGAAGACACCTTCTTCAAGCAGTGGTACAGGAAGAAGTCTGCATCCTTCAAGAAAAACATGATTTTCATGCAGGACAATGCTCCATCACACGCGTCCATGTACTCCACAGCGTGGCTGGCAAGAAAGGGTATAAAAGAAGAAAATCTAATGACATGGCCTCCTTGTTCACCTGATCTGAACCCCATTGAGAACCTGTGGTCCATCATCAAATGTGAGATTTACAAGGAGGGAAAACAGTACACCTCTCTGAACAGTGTCTGGGAGGCTGTGGTTGCTGCTGCACACAATGTTGATGGTGAAGAGATCAAAACACTGACAGAATCCATGGATGGCAGGCTTTTGAGTGTCCTTGCAAAGAAAGGTGGCTATATTGGTCACTGATTTGTTTTTGTTTTGTTTTTGAATGTCAGAAATGTATATTTGTGAATGTTGAGATGTTATATTGGTTTCACTGGTAAAAATAAATAATTGAAATGGGTATATATTTGTTTTTTGTTAAGTTGCCTAATAATTATGCACAGTAATAGTCACCTGCACACACAGATATCCCCCTAAAATAGCCATAACTAAAAACAAACTAAAAATTACTTCCAAAACTATTCAGCTTTGATATTAATGAGTTTTTTGGGTTCATTGAGAACATGGTTGTTGTTCAATAATAAAATTATCCTCAAAAATACAACTTGCCTAATAATTCTGCACTCCCTGTATAAGTTTCTCATTTGTACATATGTGGTTTGTCTGATAAAGGAAATATAGCCCCCAAAACATCTCTATTGGTTACTATGCTATTTAGATGCTTTAATGAAAATAATTTGAATTTGCAAAGTCAAGTGAGTGAATATTCCAGCATATTTATGTATTTATGTATATGTATGTGTCTGTTAGAGCTGTGAAATCTGTAACTTTGAATAAAAGTAATTGTAACAGTGCTGGTTTGGTTGCTAATCACCTACAATATACAGCAAAAAATGTAGTTTTAACTGGTTATATTAATTGTTTTACCTCTTACCTAAAGTCAAAAATTCTTCAGACTATTATAATTTGTTGTTATAGTTAGTTTACATTTTTCAGGTGCAAAAAGTACAAAAAGGTTTAAAAACTGTTGATACTATTAATAAACTAAACATCTGGTTAAACTGATTCTTCCTAAATTTTACTTGCAGAAAGAAATGTTTACTGATATTATTTTGGTGTTTAAATATTTTTAATATTTTCATCTCATAATATACAGTAAGAATTTAACTATGGTTGAAAAATATGGACTTATTTTAAGGTACATATTTTTAATTATGTTAAATAAAACATAATAGCCTAGATTACATAGAGGCCTACTTATCAAGCCATCAACTGTGCTGCATTTGACGGCACCAATACGTTCGCCTAACATTGCTGCCGCGGACCTGAATACGCTCTCCATATTTAACAAAAAAGCTGTAAAAAAGCCGTGCACCAAGTACGGGGTGATGAGCAGCAGACTGTTGTTAACTAACAGTCATCGATCTCGCTGCTATTCGGCTTTTTCACAGCTTTATTTGTATACTGTCACTAAACACTGCCACTATACTAAAATGTTTAACCCCTATCCTGCCGCTCCCTGACCCCGCCGCAACTAAATAAAGTTATTAACCCCTATCCCGCTGCTCCCGGAGCCCACCGCCACTCTAATAAAGTTATTAACCCCTATCCCGCTGCTCCCGGATCCCGCCGCCCCCTACATTATGTTCTTAACCCCTAATCCGCCGCCCCTACACCGCCGCCACCTACATTATGTTCTTAACCCCTAATTTGCCACCCGCTACACCGCGCGCACCTACATTATGTTCTTAACCCCTAATCTGCCGCCCCCTACACTGCGCGCACCTACATTATGTTCTTAACCCCTAATCTGCTGCCCCCTACACCGTCGCCACCTACATTATATTATTAACCCCTATCCTGCCGCTCACGGAGCCCACCGCAAAAAACTAACAACTAAGTTACAATAAATAACAAACACTAAGTTACACAAAAAAATAAACACTAAGTTACAAAAAATAAAAAAGAAATTATCAAATATTTAAACCAATTACACCTAATCTAAGGGCCCTATGAAAATTAAAAAGCCCCCCCCAAAATAAAAAAACCCTAACTTACAATAAACTACAAATAGCCCTTAAAAGGGCCTTTTTGCGGGGCATTGCCCCAAATAAATCAGCTCTTTTACCTGTAAATAAAAAACACAAACACCCCCCCCAACAGTAAAACCCACCGCCAACACAACCAACACACCAAATAAAAACCTAATCTAAAAAAAACCTAAGCTCCCCATTGCCCTGAAAAGGGCATTTAGATGGGCATTGCCCTTAAAAGGGCATTTAGCTCTATTGCAGCCCAAAACCTAATCTAAAACTAAAACCCACCCAATAAACCCTTAAAAAATCCTAACACTAACCCCAGAAGATTCACTTACAGTTTTGAAGATCCGACATCCATCCTCCAAGAAGCCGGCAGAAGTCTTCATCCATCTGGCGTGGAGCGGCTCCATCTTCAAGACATCCGATACGGAGCATCCTCTTCATTCAACGTCTTCTTCCTGAATGAAAGTTCTTTTAAATAATGTCATCCAAGATGGCGTCCCTTAGAATCCGATTGGCTGATAGAATTCTATCAGCCAATCAGAATTAAGGTTGAAAAAATCCTATTGGCTGTTGCAATCAGTCAATAGGATTGAGCTTTCATCCTATTGGCTGATCCAATCAACCAATAGAATGCAAGCTCAATCCTATTGGCTGTTTGGATCAGCCAATAGGATGAAAGCTCAATCCTATTGGCTGATTGCAAAAGCCAATATGATTTTTTCAACCTTAATTTCCGATTGGCTGATTCTATCAGCCAATCGGAATCTAAGGGACGCCATCTTGGATGACGTCATTTAAAGGAACCTTCATTCGGGAAGAAGACGTCGAACGAAGAGGATGCTCCGCGTTGGATGTCTTGAAGATGGAGCCGCTCCGCGCCGGATGGATGAAGATAGAAGATGCTGTCTGGATGAAGACTTCTGCGGGCTTGGAGGAAGACTTTGGCTGCTTGGATGAAGACTTCTACCGGCTTCTTGGAGGATGGATGTCGGATTCAAACCTGTAAGTGAATCTTCTGGGGTTAGTGTTAGGATTTTTTAAGGGTTTATTGGGTGGGCTTTAGTTTTAGATTAGGTTTTGGGCTGCAATAGAGCTAAATGCCCTTTTAAGGCATGCGGAATCTGTTGGCGCTCTACAAATACCTGATAATAATAATAATAATAATAATAATAAGGGCAATGCCCATCCAAGTGCCCTTTTCAGGGCAATGGGGAGCTTAGGTTTTTTTAGATTAGGTTTTTATTTGGGGGGTTGGTTGTGTGGGTGGTGGGTTTTACTGTTGGGAGGGTGTTTGTATTTTTTATTTACAGGTAAAAGAGCTGATTTCTTTGGGGCAGTGCCCCACAAAATGCCCTTGTAAGGGCTATTTGTAGTTTATTGTAGGTTAGGTTTTTATTTTGGGGGGGCTTTTTTATTTTCATAGGGCCCTTAGATTAGGTGTAATTAGTTTAAATCTTTGATAATTTATTTTTGATTTTTTGTAACAGTGTTTATTGTTTTGTGTATTTTAGTGTTTTTATTTATTTTTTTTTTGTAACTTAGTTGTTAGTTTTTTGTAACTTAGTAATTTTTTAGTGTAGATTTAAATTATTTGAGTAGGGTTAGGTGTTTAAATATATAATATAGTTAATTTAATTTGTAGTTTAATGTAATTTTAGTATAAAAGTTAGGGTAGATTAATTATTAATTTAATATAGTTTAATGTAATTTAGTCTAATAGTTAGGGTAGATTAATTATTAGTTTAATATAGTTTAATTTAATTTAGTCTAATAGTAGGAGTATATTAATTATTAGTTTAATATAGTTTAAGGTAATTTAGTCTAATAGTTAGGGTAGGTTAATTAATAGTTTAATATAGTTTAATGTAATTTTAGTATAATAGTTAGGGTAGGTTAATTAATAGTTTAATATAGTTTAATTTAATTCTAAAGGTAAGTTTAAATTTATTATAAGATAGGGATGAGTTAATATTTCATATAAAGTTAGCGGGTTGTTAGGTTTAGGGGTTAATAGTTTAATTTAGTTTATGGTGATGTGGGGGGCTGGCGGTTTAGAGGTTAATAGGTTTAGTAAGTGCTAGTGATGTGGGAGGCCAGGGGTTTAGGGGTTAATACATTTATTTAGTTGTGGTGGGGTCCGGGAGTGGCGGGATAGGGGTTAATAACTTTTATTTAGGTGGCAGCGGTGTCGGGATGGCACAATAGGGGTTAATAAGTATAATGTAGGTGGCGGCGGTGGCGGGGCGGCAGATTAGGGGTGTTTAGACTTCTCTTTCAGACTCGCATTGATTCCTATGGCATCCGCCACCTTCAGGGCGGCGGATTGAAAACCAGGTACGCTGGGCCGGAATAGTGGCGAGCGTACCTGTTAGCAGTTTGATAACTAGCAAAAGTAGTCAGATAGTGCTGAATTTGCATTCGGAACATCTGTAATGATGTAAGCATCGATCTATGTCGGACTGAGACCGGCGGATCGTATGTTACGTCACAAATGTTTACTTTTGCCGGTCTGTAGGTTTTGATAACTAAGGCGAATCAAGCTCTCCACAATTACGCTGCGGAATTCCAGCATATTTGCGGTTAACGGCTTGATAAATAGGCCTCATAGTGTAGGGTGTCCTATCCATATTGTAGCTCTGTGCTAAGAATAGTGTGCAATATGGTATTACCAAAGAATATTTAGCAGTGTAGGCTATCATCACAGTTGTGCATGTGCATGCTTTAAGATAGCAGTACAGAATGTCTGCATGCAAAACAAATAGTTGAACAGGATTAAAACTGGTAACAACATTTACATTATTTTGCAGTTTACACCTCTAGTCTGTAGCCATTTTGGAGGTAGTGTAAAAAGTAAATTTTCAGAGATATAAGGAAACAAATATCTAAAAGTTACTGGTCAGGGGAGAAAGGTTACAAGAGGTAAAAATGTACCAGTCCCCTCAATGTTAAAGACTGAAAAAAGACAAAAAACATTCCAAAAATGTCCAGACGTAGATAGATAGACAGATATATATATGATGATAGATAGATAGATGCTAGATAGATAGATAGATAGATAGATAGATAGATAGATAGATGATAGATAGATAGATAGATAGATAGATAGATAGATAGATAGATAGATTATAGATATATAGATAGATGATAGATGACAGACAGACAGACAGACAGACAGACAGACAGACAGACAGACAGACAGATAGATAGATAGATAGATAGATAGATAGATGATAGATAGATATATAGATAGATAGATGATAGATACATAGATAGACAGATAGATGATAGATACATAGATTATAGATATATAGATAGATGGATAGATGATAGATAGATAGATAGATAGATAGATGATATAAAGATATATAGATAGATGATAGATGATAGATAGATAGATAGATAGATAGATAGATAGATAGATGATAGAAAGATATACAGATAGATGATAGAAAGATATATCGATAGATAGATGATAGATAGATAGATAGATAGATAGATTGATAGATAGATGATAGAAATATATATAGATATATGATAGATAGATGATAGATGATAGATAGAGAAATATATCCAACTGATGATATTTTTTTTTAGAAAATAACATATTGGGGTCTATTTATGAAGCAGCGGATGCTGCTTCCGACCCTCTCCGCTTCAGTTCTGACTGAAGCTGAAGTTAAGAAGCAGCGGTCAGCAGTCAGCCCGATCGTATACGATCGTGTTGATTGACACCCCCTGCTAGAGGCTGATTGGCAACAAATCTGCAGGGGGCGGTATTGCACCACCAGTTCACCAGAACTGTTGGTGCAATGATAAATGCCAACAGCGTATGCTGTCTGCATTTATCGATGTGCGGCGGACGTGATTCGCAATAGCGGATCATGTCTGTCCTCACCTACATAAATAGACCCCATTGAGTTTGATGTTCCTTTAAGTGAGTGGTAAAACCAGAATATGAACTGATATTTATATTTATGCTATATCTTTATTTTTGTTGCTTTTTCTCCCATTTCTGCATGTCATCATGAGACTCTCATTTACATATTGGCAGAAAAAGGTTTATTATATTTCATTTCATTCTAACATGTAGTGTCACTGTATTTTCAGGCAAAGATTAAAGCTAATAAATACCTCCATTTATCAAAGAAACAGTGTTTGCTGTAATGTCTTTGCAAAAAAAAAAAAAGAAAATGATTGCTTAGATGCTTAGCAAAATGGCTGTATTCTGCTAAATTGATAATTGTTTGTAGCGCTCTGTAATATAACCTATTACGCCTGAAGAGCTGCAAACATTCAGTGTGTTCTTGGAAGTATTTGCATAATTGCTATTTTTTAGAATAGATGGTTCCTGCCAGTTTGTTGTCTCTCATACTTTTATTCTGTCTTCTCACTGACATATCTCTACAGAGAAAATGCAAGCGAAAATCCTCAGGGGAGCATAGTGTGAAAGGGGACGTAATTTATCTGAGATTTGTTTTGCATTTGCTCCCGCAGAAAAGACAGTACACTGAACGCACTTAGATCATTGACAAGAGTTGACAAATCTGTTTGTTAAGAAAAAAACAACAAAATACATCACTCCGAAACAATAACAAAATAAAAGTGTGAGGGAAATGTATGAAAAAAGACTAATGTTCACTGTATATCTTAAAAAGGAAACTATTTTTGTCGCATTTCATTCCCGATGAGTAATGAGTGATCTATTTTTTTTACATAATTGTCGTGTGTTAACATTTATGTAAGTGTATTAAAATATACCACCCATGTAGAAAACAGCATTCAGAAGACATTTTCATGCCTGGTTGGTATTTTAGCTTCATAGCTTAAATTCAATAAGGTAGATTCCCCCTGCATGGGGTAAGGGTGATTAAAATAACATTAGCTCTTCAGAGACAACATTATATGTTAGAAAAATAACGCTTTGGCAAAACAAATGTAGTTTTAGTAATATATGTGATTTTTTTTTTTTAACCTTCTACACATTTTGTTCCAAAAGTTCATTTTTTATTTAATATATCAATATAGTATCCTAATTTGTTCTTAATATTTTTGGATAAAATATCACCAGGGACAAATTCACTAAGGGCTCCATCTACAAAGCAACATAATATGCTCCGAAACCCTTGCGGGGCAGGTTCACTCATACAAGCCTACTTCCCGCAATGTAAGAAGCAGCAATCATTAGACCGCTGATTCTTACACTCTTCGCCATTTCTGAGGTGGCGGGGAGAAATCACCCCAAACTTGCTCACTCAGGGTGATTGATAGACCCATCTGTTGCGCAATTTGTCTTGTCAAAAATCATATTGTTTTTTGTTTTCTTTTAAAAATAATCATCTGTTAGGATGCTCATAATTATTTTTTGCATGAATGTCCTATGATAAGTATGTGTATGATGCTAAGCTTGTCCTGTGCAGGATACAATTTATGATTGACAACTAGATGAACATGGAACTGCAAACTGCTGTGTTCTGCTTCTACAGCTTCTGAGAATCTAGGGTGTTAAACGTATAACAACCGGGGGATATTCAAGTAATGTGAATTGATCTAACTAATAAAAGCATTTTATTATTGCATTACAATGTCTCTTGTAAAAAAAAAATTGTACAAAGCAGACAGTGAAAGAGATAAGGTTCCTGATATGTGTATAGTGGTTTTAAGTCCCTTTGCCTAAAAAACATGTTTTTACGTTTTTGGCAGGTTATTGCTTCAATGTTAATATATTAATGTAGATTACATTTCAACATTTAATATATCATTTTTTTTTTTTTGCTTGATGTACCAATTAAAAATGCATACAAAGGTATTTTGAAAATGTATCTAATTTTTAAAAACATTTCAGCAGAACTTAAAGCAAAAGTAGCTGAATTCCCAGTAATAAAGAAAAAAATGCATAAGATTTAAATGTTCAGTGGATGAGTTATTTGACTTAATATGTATGGGCATAAGTTCAGATCTAGAAAGGCAGCAGGGAGGGAAGTCTGTATTGATAATGCCAAAACCAAACGCTAGTTTAAGCCAAATCAGAAACACAAGCTACAAGGGAAGGATGCGATATACTGTTGATTGCAGACATTAAACACCTGCGACAACAGGTGTGAGGGTGCAGATTTACTGATAGACTCAATGAACTTGTTCAAATAAGTCTAAACCTGATGTCAACGTTCCTAATAGTTCAGATTGCAAGGACAGAGCTTAACTGATAATTCAGGCTAACTCGCAGTGGTAGAATTCCAGGTATCACCTCTGATGCAGAAGAATCATATAATATACAACACTAAAGGAAATTCAGTGGTACAAATAATATGTGATTACTGTCACAACCTCTCCCAATGGCCAACAAGCATACACAGAGGTGAAAAAGCAGAACTCATTGTAAAGATTTGTAAGTTTCCACTTATGTTTATGATCTTGAGATTCTCAAGTTCTTACACATTTTCCATTAGATAAATCTTCAGCATATTTTCTGTTTAAGAAAGAGACAACACTCTCACAGTATAGCACTGCAACCATCTACTAGTTTTTTTTTTTTTTTTTTAAATACACAAGGAGAAGTTGTCTTATGAAATAACTCAATATTGTTAACAGGAAAAAAAAGGCTATTGAAAAATGTAAAGATACGTGATATCCTGCCAAGGAGTCTCATTGTTCAGGTGAGATCATGTTTGTAATTCATCAAGGCTCTCTTTATCTTTTCTATCCGATTAGCAGACATGTTTCTTCCATTATCATATATACAGTAGATGTCTTAAATGGCCTAATTCATGATAACTTAAGCATCAAACATGAACCACTAATAATATGGGGGGAAAGTAACACTTTGGAAATGTTTCATGAAATGAGATCTGTAAAGGTGTGTTATTGTTAAATATTCATATGTTTGTTTTGTTATAATATATTAGTCTCACTGTATAAAATGGTATTTTTATTTTTTTTAAGTATTCTCTTTTGCAAATTTTGTAGTGACTTTTTTTTTCCTTTTTTATTTTTTGTTTATATTTTTATTTTTGCACCACAAACTCACCTTAATAAACTTAATACATGTAAACTTAATAATGTATAACTCGTTCTGCTGCTTTGTGCTACAATGTAACTACAGGACCCACCATTGTGACATGCCAAAAGAACTAAACTGGCTGTCGCTGGAATCCAGACCCCACCCTACCTGAGCAGAATGCTCTCCCTGGATGTTCCCACCTCCCATAACCTCAGATCCAGTACCTGCACATCATTAAGCTTGCCTAAATACAAAAAGACAGCAGCTCGATCCTCCTTTTCCTACAGAGCACTACAATTATGGAATGACCTCCTGCACACCTTCCCCAAGCCTAATATCCTTTAAGAAATCCCTCTCTACATATCTCAAAACACAATGCACCTGTCATGGTTGATTATATATTTCCTACCTGTTCTATGTTAAGTTTTGTATATATTGTGTATTAATATTGTTTCTGTATTTTATTGTACCCTATTGTATAAATGCAATGTTTTGTGGACCCAGGACATACTTGAAAACGAGAGAAATCTCAATGTATCTGTCCTGGTAAAATATTTTATAAATAAATAAATAAATGTGATAGATAGATAGGGGAATTGATTCTGCAGGAATTTACCAATGTTGACGAGGACGGTTAAAAATACCTATGAACAATTAGGCAAAATATTGGTTGTTATGTTAATGCTGTGACAGTGTATATTTAGCACAAATACTTGCGAATATTAAGTGTAACTAAAGTATGGTATGTTAAGTTGAAATTTAGGCAGAACACACCACTGATGCTTTATCAAAAGCTCCATGTATTTCTGAATAAAAATGGGCAGTGTCAGCAGTAGGCTGGTATTTTATTTGTATTGGTGATGAATTATATATCATGCTGGAAATGTTTTACTTCAACATCAGTGATAAGTGATGATATGTAATCCCATTTATTGTGCACTTGTTTGTACATTTTGGATTGTGATCACTCGAAAAACATGCTGACCCATTCGGTAGGAAAGCAAAATGCCATTTTGGGATAAACTTGACGATAGAGTGTGCTTGATTTCTAAGTCATTCACTAAAGGATACATATCTAGTAATATTTTTCAGTCTTACACTTTTTAAAATATAATACTGAAAATACAAGGTAATTCTCTTCTGAACCACAGAAAAACAACCACTTACAAACATTTCAGCCTCTTGTGGATTTATCATTAATGACACAGTTGCATAGCCATATGAACAAAACCTTTGGGGCGTTTAAAGTTTCTTGGGAAATATTTTGTTATTTACAAATTGAATGTACATATTTGAAAAGTGTTGACTTCATAGTGGTCTACAAACAATATATCTTTGTGATCTTACCTATTTTTATTCAAACAACAGTATGTCCTTTTCTGCCATCACAGGAAGAAATTACAGTTTTATAAGACTGTCATTCAATTTCTTATAATTCACTTTTAATATTAAATAATAGAATTTACTGTAATGTTCTTAAAATGCTCTTTATATTTCAGTACAAGCCAACATTATCTTAACATCCTGCCTTGTTATATTATTAATGCTAAAATTGCCAACCTTCACCTTTAATCTATTTATTACTGTTTTAAGAAAGCTTACTTGTGAAAAGCTTTTCCTTGATATCTGGAATTAACTTTTTTTTAATTTTGGTAGTTATATATGTATACATATAACAAGAGTATTGCATTGAGCAATTATACTTTTTATTGGACTAACTATACATTTATAAGATGACAACCTTACAGAAGTGTTCCTTCCTTTTTCAAGACTGAAACAATACTGACCAATTCAATGGAATTTACAGATTATATCTTGAAACACAGAATGGGTAAAAGGACAGAAAGTGTAACATAGGTCTGAGTGCAGGGAGAGGATTGGGTGTCATAAAAATCATGAGGGGGGCTTAGGTGACAGAGGCACACAGTGTCCAGTGTAGGAGAACAGACAGGGGAAATATATTGTTTTACAAAGAGCATATACTGACATGAAGTTATATATCAACATGGAATCAATTGTATGATGTAAGATGTGAAATTATGTATACAGGAGGAATATAAAATAGTCAAAAAAGAAGAAAGGAAAGTAATCTGGGAGTCTGATGTAAGTTAGAGGCCTGTCAGCTTATTTGTAAATTTGTGAGTCTGTTAGAGGCTTGTAAACTTGTTTGTAAATCTGTGAGTCTGATGTAAATTAGAGGCTTGTCAAATTATTTGTAAATCTGTGAGTCTGATGTAAGTTAGAGGCTTGTCAAATTATTTGCAAATCTAAGAGTGTGATGTAAATTAGAGGATTCACAAGAGTAATCTTTGCACCAGAGTAAAAAAAACCTTCTCCAGACATATAGACAGTCAGTATAGAGTCTCGGTGCTATCACAGTATTATTGCGGCACACTGTTATAAGAAATAGAAAGACTATCACTCACATTCCAATGATAGCGTGAATCAGCCGATCAGCAAGGAAACCATCTTAGGATCCCACATTGGGCGCCATGTACTAAGAGGCGGGCGGACAGCTTCTTAACTCGCGAAGCTGTCCACCCGCCTCCGCTACACATGGGCAGCGGATCTATTGATCCGCTTTCCCGTATGTATCATTACACACTCATCGGAGTGTGTAATTCCCGCCCCTTCAATCACGCGACCAATCACGCGACTGAAGGGGCTGTCAATCACCGAGAGCGAACCTGCCCCGCAAGGGCTCCGGAGCAGCTTTCGCTGCTTCGTACATGGAGCCCATTCTGTGTTTCACTCCTTCCGCTGTTCGGTTCCTTGTAATGATGTGAGCACTTTTTCACCTGTGCTCAAACGCCGCTCAACCACTGTGTAAGCCAGATACAGTCCCAGTGGAAATCTTCCAGCCCATTAGCCGTCCAAGCAGTAAATCACAAAAAGAGAGTAGATGCTAGAGCGGCTAAAAAGAAATCCTTTATTTGAAAAAAACGTGCATTTAAAAGTAACCAACAAGGGTTAGTACAGGGGTTTTTTTTTTCATATTTTTGAATTTTAATTCATTTAGTCAATATTTTCCCTAATTTAATGCTGATTATGTGGAGGGTTTTGGAAAGTTGAATTTCTATAAAGGAGAGAATTCTTTTTGGGTTGACCTTTTTGTTTTTATATCCTTTGTTGAAGGACGTGTTTGAGAATTGTTTATCAACTCCAAGAATCATTCTCTTTTTAAGATGATCATTTAATATGATCTAATTGGAAGGGAAATAATGAAGATTGGCCTTTTGTCAAAAGATATTTGAATTAGCAATGTCTAAAGAGAGTTAAGAAAAAGCAAAAATCTCTTATGATGAAAAAAGTTTTTGTTCTCTTTATGTCCTTTGTTGAAAAAAGTATGAAATTGCAACAAGAGATGTTAATGATGGCCACTAGATGGCATTAAGTAACACAAAAGTAAAATGTATTTTGTATTAAGTGAACACAGGTGAAAATAGGTGTGGTGGGTGGTGCTACAGCCTTTATAAGGTTTGTTTTTAGAGTTGAATGTTAGACATGAATAAGGACATGGGTCCGAAACGTTGTCTGTTTTAAAGTGGCTAAATAAAAACATGATGTTTTAATACAATTGGTGGTGCAGCTATACTATTATTTTTGGACTGTTTTATTGGGACCTTGGTGCAGGTCCATTAGTTGGCACACCTGCAAACAAGTTTTGCTATACCCTTGGTGCTTGGGCAATTTCTGACTTTTCATAATAACAGTGCTTGCTTCCTAGGACTACAATCCCAAGGTTCTATATATCCATATTTCTAATCTTATACTTATATACACATACTGTTATCTTATAAAATTATCCAATTAGATCAAATGTAACAGAGTCATATACATATTCGTTTTAGGTTTCTCAGCAAGGTCATATACATATTCGTTTTAGGTTTCTCAGAAAAGGACATTATTTTTATAGATGTTTTGTATCAAATATTTTCAACTTAGAAAATGTGATTATATTCCTGTTTGAAATGAACTATTAGGGATCTAATCCAAAACTGAAAAATGGAGAAATGGATAGCATTCTCTCTATATCTCACCCAGAACTCAATTTAATACATTGTATTTCTAAATGGGTCCTGCGGACGTATGTATTGCTAAATGTGATTTTTAAAATGTAATTTTTTTAAAAACATCCTCAGTGCCTTCATTTCCACATTCTATCAGTGGTAGAGTGCATGCTATTATATGCTTTCTTGTGTAATAATATTGATGACAACTTATCTCTCCCAATGGTTCTTAATATCATACACTGAAATGAAGCACAAGATGCAAAGCTTGCGACTATATACTAGCAACCCCAGAGTTTAAATCATACAGAACAGGCAAAACATACAATACCTCACAATGGATAAATTGCAGTATGAGTTATATAGTCTATCTAATTTCATGCACTGAATGCAAGCTGCAATACGTGGGCCTGACCACTAGGGAGGTTAGGTCCCGTATTCGTGAACACTTAAGTAACATCAAATGCAAAACAGAATGTTCTGCACTAGCCACACATTTCATACACAGGCACAATCAGTCAGTCAACTCCTTCAAATGGCAAGCTATAGAACTAGTAAAAAGCCCAAAAAGGGGTGGGGACAGAGATAAGGAATTAGCCCACAGAGAAGCTTTCTGGATATTCCAACTTGAAATCAGATATCCTAACGGGTTCAATTCAGTGTTTGATATTACGAACCATTGGGAGAGATAAGTCGTCATCAATATTATTACACAAGAAAGCATATAATAGCATGCACTCTACCACTGATGTGGAAATGAAGGCACTGAGGATGTTTTTTTTAAAAAAATTACATTTTAAAAATCACATTTAGCAATACATACGTCCTCAGGACCCATTTAGAAAAACAATGTATTAAATTGAGTTCTGTGTGAGATATAGAGAGAATGCTATCCATTTCTCCATTTTTCAGTTTTGGATTAGATCCCTAATAGTTCATTTCAAACAGGAATATAATCACATTTTCTAAGTTGAAAATATTTGATACAAAACATCTTGCTGAGAAACCTAAAACGAATATGTATATGACTCTGTTACATTTGATCTAATTGGATAATTTTATAAGCTAACAGTATGTGTATATAAGTATAAGATTAGAAATATGGATATATAGAACCTTGGGAGTGTAGTCCTAGGAAGCAAGCACTGTTATTATGACCAACTAGTCTTATAGGCTTGTATGATCTATGTTGAACACCTCTATTGGATACAATTGGGTTAAAAAAGAGCTAATACATTATCTATAAGCTAAATTATCAATATTAAGTGTAAATATTTTAAAGCTAAATTATCAGCATTAAGTGTAAAATGTCTATCATATATGTCAGTATTAAGTGTGAAATGTATATACATATATGTATTAGAAACAAGAATCAAACAGTACATGTGCTAGCATATCTCTAATCTGTATTGTGAAGACCCTTAGCTGATACAACATCTTTAAGCTAATATATTAATATTCAGCGTAACACGCAAAGCATATATGTCAGTAATAAATGTAAAATGTAAATCTACATATTTGTCACTAACATGAATCAAATGGCATAAGTGATAGTATACCACTAATTTGTATAATTTTTAAGGCATGTTTATACCCTTAAAAAGCAGACATAGGATTAGATTAATAGAAACCCCAGAAGCGCTTTTATGCTCATTATATATACATATAATATAGCGCCATGTTGCATTAATCTGAGCATCTCAATATAGGAAAAGAAGTCTAAAATATAAATTACATATGTAATGTAACCTTAAGCGATCTCAATTTTGATCAGCTAATAATACAACAAGTGGTCTGAACAGCAGGACAAACTAAGTAATGATAGAGTTAAAATAGTCTGTCTGACTTGAAAGCGAGTAATTACTAATCAGGTGCGAGTGTGCAGGTAACAACATAAGAACTAACAGGATATCTCTCACAGCTATGTGTGAATACGGGGCAACCCGAAACGCGTCCTTTCTGTGAGGATGTCTGTTTGAATTTTTAATTTTGTAAGTGATGCTTGTACTAACCCTCGTTGGTTACTTTTAAATGCAAGTTTTTTTCAAATAAAGGATTTCTTTTTAGCCGCTCTAGCATCTGCTCTCTTTTTGTGGTAAATTAGAGGATTGTCAGCTTATTTGCAAATCTGGGAGTCTGATGTAAGTGAGAGGCTTGTAGCTGGTTTGCAAATCTAGGAGCCTGATGTATTAGAGGTTTGTCAGCTTGTTTGCATCCTTGTGTGCTGTGTCATATTCCCTTTTTCACTACTAGTGTGAGACCTTATTTGCTCTGACAGTCACCAGTCCATTTAAATCAAGTAGTATTAGCTTGGTGTTAACTCACATCTTTGTGCATTGTCCCTATTATGGGCCAGATTACAAGAAGAACAATATTTAGCGTTTTTGCTAGAAAGCTAATTGCACTAGAAGTAATCTTTTCTTGCACGCGTCGGGTTGCGCTCGTATTATGAGTTGAAAGTAAAAAGTTATCGCTCTTGTACTAACCTGACATGCGGAAAAAAAACTTAGAATATCATGCACGCGATAACCTATTCCCCAATAGAAGTTAGTCCAGAGATTTAGATATCAAAAGACATTCTTCTGAAAGCTTGTCATCTTATAAATGTATAGTTAGTCCAATAAAAAAGTATCATTGCTCAATGCAATTGTTATTTTGATAAAAGTTCCAAATCTCACTGTACAGAACAAGGTTGCATTTCCCAAATTTGTATTACTGTATAAAGATGGTTCTAGATACTGTAAATTGGGGACCTATGTTTACTGTAAGACCCTTACAAAAAGAAAAAAGGTGGTTACCAAAAAACATGACTGAACTGTTAAATCCTGATCACAAGTAGGCGATTGCTAATTGAAATTCTATTTATGAAGATGAAATTACTGAAACTTTGAATCATGAAAAATATGAATTAAAAAACAATATTTTATGAACACATTTGCTAAACACCATTTTTAGATGTTGTGGTCATGATTTCCGTCATTTCCTATGGTTTTCTCACATTTCCTACAGATCTCCTTAGGTGTAAAAGATATCACATATATGTCTATTTAATACATATACAAATGTAACTGTCTGTCATGAGGACTTTACAATAGTGCTGAGTATAGTTTTAATGGATCTAGATTATTCATTTATATATATACATGTAAAATGGCATTTGTGTTTTGCACATTATAGAATTCTTCCAAATTTTCTTGGAACACTGGCAAATGTAACCCCCCCCCCCCAACTGTTTTGCACCTTATCAACACCCTTTGGTATAATTTCACCAGAAATGTTTGTGCAATGCTGCCCCTTGATCACAGGTGGCGAATAGGATGCAAGCAGGGGCTGTCAATCATCCTGATCGGATGAGAGGTTAAGGAGCAGCGGTAGTATGACCATTGCTTCTTAATTTTCTTACAGGCGACCCTGAAATGATGGGCCTCCAAAAGTAGCATCCGCTGCTTGATAAATGGAACCTTTTGTGTGTTAAATTTAAACTGTTCATTTTGTTGCAGAAATAAAGTGCAAAACCTGTGGTCGGGAGGACTGAGATTGCCAAAGCCATTGCTGTCCACACATTGCTTGGACGATTTTGCCGCCATGTGCTCGGATCCAATCTGCACTTTTCCCAATACTGAAATTATGCTATTGCTTGGATTGTGACCACTTAAAACTTGAAAACTACGAATTGGGAGCCAAAAAAATCTCAAATAAATGGTATTTAAAAGATTCAAACTATTCCCATTATCTTTACATATTTTGTTTATTTTGTAGGGAAATTGATAATTTAATGGCCATGTAATATTTTTTTAAACACATAAAGCAAAATGGATAGGATTAAATACTTCAAGAGAAAGTTAAAATTGAATTCACAAAGCAAAGCAAGAATTTGTTATAGGTAATCAAGTCACAGAATAGTTTCTTTGTGTAATTCCTACAAATTGACCCATAACTCACGTTCTTAATGGCAATTCAAACATCATAGGTCATCTAATAAAAAAACAATAACTAAAACACTTAAACCTCTCACCTCCTCAAGATTAAAAATTAAATTATCTCATACGTCTTTCAAGACTTTTATATCAGGCTTTTGAGCAATTTATGTAATATATAGATATATAATATTAAAAGAGTTACAATATAATACAGACAACATACGAAATAGACATTCTCCTTGTTTGTCCTTCTTGGTTTATAATGAGAACTAATGGAAGTGACCTTACGTATCAGGACACTCTTGGTAGTGTTGTAATACAAATTTCATTATACAGCAAATCTTCTGGGGTATTCTTTAAAACATCGATCATATCTTTGTGAACATATAATTGCTAAAAGAACCGATTTAAATTAGCCAGTCATCCAGCAATTAGAGTTCATGTGAATCTTTTATTGCAGTAAGGTGAATCAAAGTGTCCAACAACTGTGATTTTCCACCGCAGCTTACATTAATACATTTTTTAATAAATCTAAAAATGATCAAACTTCTAAGTTCCTTCTGAATATTCTGTATATAGTTAACTAGTCTTTTCCTCTTTTAAGGAATTCTAAATGATCAATTTAACTACATTAAAGAATGTTAAAGTCTGAACATTTTTTTTTTCTATTTTCCTTACAATATATTAATGGAATAAATGAACACCTTTCAAATGTATAAAAAATAAGCAAACTACATTTTTAATTCTGTGCTGTGATTTCCTTACTTATATTGCATATTTTTCCAGTAATTTAAATTCAAAAGTTGTAGTTTATCCAGAGATGCTGGAGAACATGCCATAATATTAAGAAAATTGACCTTCTTACATCTTCCCCTATTTAAATACATAATTATTTTAGGAGCTACTGTGCAAATATACTTTAAAACATGCATACATTTAATGCTAAAGACTTTTGTCTACACATTACAGTTATAATATCTGGGACATACTGTGGAGTGAATCACTGGGATGGTAAGATGCTGCCTGTTGGTTCTTGGGAACACTCCATAGCGGTAACCCATGTGGTGTCTTAGACAGATGTGGTCCTACCTTGTGAGGATAATACACAGACGGGCCAGAAGCTTATAGTACAACTGAGAGATCTAATTTAGTGATTGCAATTTAAAGGGGCCAGGGTTTAAGTTTGGTCTGGATACTGCACATGTTTCTTCCGTATAGGTAGTACATTTCAAGGAAGAGGAACAGCAAAGAAAGGGTTTTCCTATTAGGACATTTCATCCTTTGTTTAGACTTTTTTGGGGACTTTTTGCTGTTGAAAATATATTATATAATAAAATACATGTTAAATAATACGTCAATGTGTGAAATGAAAGTGTATTTGGGCAGCATATCCTAAAATAATCTTGTACTCTTTCTTTTTGGGGTCTTTAAAGGGGCCCCTTCTCAGAACTGCTTGTATGGTCAGGCAATTGAGCATGACATGCTATTCGCAATCTACTTACTACCACTGAGGGACATCATTAACCGACATGGCCTAAGGTATCATTGTTACGCTGATGACACACAACTCTACTTCTCCTTTGCTCCAGATACTACAGACCCAGCATGCTGCATAAACAATTGCTTAAAAGACCTCATAGAATGGATGAATGCTAGCTGTCTCAAAGTGAACCCGGACAAAACAGAGTTACTCTTGGTGAGCGGACCCCGCACATCAAAAATATCCCACGATCACCCAACTGGCCTGGAGCTTGGAGGCTCTAAACTCGTTAGTTCAGCAAAGGTACGAAAACACGGAGTGCTGATTGACGCTGGACTATCTTTTAAACAGCAGATTTCCTCCGTAATAAAATCTGCCTGTTTTCATCTGAAAAACATAGCCAGGATACAACACTTAATTCCACCGGATGATATGACAACATTAATCCATGCATTTGTATCCTCTAGGCTAGATTACTGCAACACACTTTACTTGGGCCTCCCAAAAAAAGAACTCTATCGCCTTCAGACAGTACAAAACGCAGCAGCCAGACTATTGACCAATCAAACTCGCTCCTGCCACATAACACCTGTTCTCCACTCCCTGCATTGGCTTCCAATTAAATGGCGAACATATTTTAAAATTGGCCGGCTGACCTTCAAAGTTTTAAACAACCAAGGCCCAAAGTACCTGAAAGAGCTCCTGACACCTTACATCCCATCCCGTTCACTTAGGTCTGCCAAAACATCCCTCCTCTCAGTGCCAAGAATAAGGACAAACTCAGGCTCCAGAGCGTTCGGCCATGCTGCCCCTACTTTCTGGAACTCTTTACCGTGCGCAATCAGAGAGGCACCGTCCTTACAGACGTTTAAAAAAAAGCTAAAGACCCACCTCTTCCATCAGGCATTCAGTCCGCTTATCTGACCTTCAGAAACTCTTAACTTTTATGTGCTTTGAGTCTCACAGGGAGAAAAGCGCTATATAAATCGCAAATTATTATTATTATTATATTATTATTATGACTTCATTAACTGTAAATTCCTAATTAAGCACATCAAAGGAAACTACAAAAGCATTATGGGGTGCATTTATTGACATCAAAACAAGACACATTTTAGTGAATGAAAATGGTTTTAATTTTTTTTTAGATACTGTATATATATTTATTTTGTGTACAGACCTTTTGCTATGCAGTGATTTCTGGTGCACATACAGAAAATATTTTTACAAATTAATTCAATTAAAACTAAAGGTATTCGCTTAAAAACACAATTAACTTTATAGTCCTTAAAATATCTTTTCAGTAAATTCCTTTATTTATTTATTTTTTATTTTAATTTTAAAAAATACTATATTCTAGATTACAAGTGGCTGATAAAATTATTCATATAAATAGTAATACTTTTTTTTTAAAGGTTTAATGGTATATGGTATATGACCATGTATTTGAATACAAAGGATTATAATAATAATAGTTATATAATAATATTTAATAATGTTTTTCTGTGTATTTACTGTAAATATTTCACTTACCAATATTCTTTACATACAGGAAAATTATATTTTTATTTTAAATATAAATATATATATATATATTTATATATATAAATAAATAAATAAATAAAATTCCAGTAAGGATTTGCACAGTCCCACAAATATCAGAGCTGCCAGGGTGCACTTAAAGTGTTATCATAGCAGATCACATAAAAAGTAAAGGTACTCACTGGTCTTGATTAAAATAAAACTTAGCGTTTATTTAACAAACATAAAAAATGACATAACATTTCGGTGCACCATTTGGACCTTTGTCAAATGCCACAAAAGGGTTAACGTGTGAACTTAAACACAATTAGCATTGTACTATATCATTGCTGCCTCCCACACTGTCCACTATCAATGACTTCATCACAGGTGGACACCACGTGACGCGTCACTTGTGTCTAATGTATAGTCGCGGTTGCCATGGTAACCAATGAAGCATACACTATGTAAACCATTGTTGTCATGTTAATCAAGCAAAGCAGTGATCACCTTATAATCATAGATCGATATCCATGTGTCTACTACTGGCTGCTCAGAGTCACCTTTTTCCAGAGCCTCCCTAATGGCACACCAGTGGTTGGTCATCCTATCCCTGAAGAAAGTGATCGTTTTCCCTACATAAACCAGGGAGCAAGGACAAATGGGAATATATATTATATTCTCATTTGTCCTTGCCCCCTGGTCTATGTAGGGAAGATGATCACTGAGCCGCCAGTAGCACAACACTTTGCCAAATATAAACACAGTGTCTCTAGTCTACACTCAATGGTAATTGACCATGTACCCCCATTGGCTGGAGGGGGCAATAGAGCAAACAAACTACTTCTACTTACGACAAAATGGATCCATATGTTGGACACACTGATACCTAGGGGGCACTGGGATTTAAAAAAATCACTATTTTTGTTTTTTTTTACAAACTATGTGTTTCTCACTAGAATCATTTACACACAACTTGTGCAGTCATAAGAAATATATATGTTAAAGCTTCTTGAGGATCCCTTGTGTACAGAATTACTAGACATGTATGGGTTTGCCATTTTTTGGTAGTTAGAAGGACACTATTTGCAACTGTGCCATACACTTATGAAAGAGGATTTTTAGATGTCATGGCAATGGGTCCAGGGCCCATTTGTTATAGCATAACTTCGTGAATTGTCAAAATTGTCCCCAAAATGATAAATATTTTGAAAGCAGACAACCCAAGTGGTTAGTGGTCATTCAGTGGTCACTCAATGGTTATCGGTCACTCAGTGGTCATTGGTCACCCAGTGGTAAATTATTATTATTATTAATATTATCGGTTATTTGTAGAGCGCCAACAGTTTCCGCAGCACTAAATTATGGCTCACTCAAGGGTTTACCGGTCAATGATTAGCAGTAAGTCAGTGGTTATTCAATGGTCAAGGGTAATGCAGTGGTCACTTATTGATCACTTAGTGGTCCTTTATTGGCCACTCAGTGGTTACTTAGTTGTTAAAGGTCAGTCAGTGGTCACTGGTCACTCAAAGGTTTACTGGTCACTCTGTAGTCACTTAATGGTCATCCAGGGGTTAATCAATGACCACCAGCCATTTAGGAGTCACTGGTCATTCAGATGTCAATCTGTGGTCATGGGTCACAAAATGGTCAGTGGTCAATCAGGAATCAATCAGTGCTCACCAGTAACTCAGGGGTCACACAAAAGCCACCAATCACTCAGGGGTTAATCCCTTGTCACTGGTCACTCATAGGTCACACAATAGTCACTGGTCAATCACAAAGTAATCACTGCTCACCAATCACTCAGGGATCAATTAGTGCTCACTGGTCACTCAGGGATCACTGGTCACTCATTGGTCTCCAATCCCTCCATAATTAAAGGTCATGGTCACTGATCATCAAACAATCACAAGTAAAGATCACCAGTCTCCATAATAGTGCAGGTCAATAAGTGTACTCTGGTCACTCCAGATACCTGGGTCACTCAAAAGGCAGCAATCACTTCTTAGATTATTATTATCATTTATTTGTATAGCGCCGCCAAATTCCGTATCGCTGGGTTACTTAATGAACACAAAACACTTGTTATGATCCCTATTTATTATGTTTTAATAAGAGTTTTAGCTTTTCAAAACATACTTTCACTGCAGTTTTGATACGGATTTGGTTCTGGGGGTCCATCCGATAAAAATCGTCGCCCGCAAAAGTCGGCGACGCCAAGAATTGCGCTGGTTTGGTATCCTATATACGGAGTAAGCTAGAAGTTACGTGCGTAGATTTCTGGCGTCGCCCGTAGTTTTTTGGCCCATAGACTGACATACAAAACACGCGCAATTTGCTATCCAATATACGGCGTAAGGACTTACGCGCGCAGATTTCACAAAATCTACTCCATTCTCAGCTCGCCACAAATTGAAGGCGCAGGAACCCTTGCACTGACTTAGAAACCAACGTAACTCTCAGAAGGCCTAACAAATGCATGCCTAACAATATACATAGCAGCAGCTTGTTCACAAATAGTTAACCTCTTAAAAGCATTTATTATTCCTGCCCCTGCAAGTGTGTCAAACCAATCACAAACAGCACAACCTCTCACCTGCAGCCTTAAAACACCTGCAAATGCACACCCTCATTAGCCACCATGTTTCCCTTGCAGTATATTGCATTTAGAGTCAGACAGTGTCGTGGGGCACAAGGGGTGCTGGAACCCCTACAAGCCCCTGTTATGGATGGTATCCCTGCTGCTGAGGTCCCTGGTCATGGTGCTGTAGCTGTCCCTGCTCCAGCTTCTGCTGCTGCCCTCCCTGCTCCTCCTGCTGTTGTCCCTGTTCCTGGTGCTCCCCATGCTGCTGTTGCTGCAGCTGCCCATAGGCCAGCAGGGCCTATAAGACGAAGGCATCAGCAGAGGGGAAGAGCACCAAGGGTACACAGGGTTAGGGTCACCCTGTTTGGGATGACAGAAGTGGAGGTCAGGGAAAAATATCGCTTGACATCTGCAAGCCTCATTAACCTATATGAGGTCTTGAAGGATGATATTGACCCTCAAGCGTATAGGAACCAAGCTCTGACTGGTATGCAGAAGCTGTTGTGTGTTGTACACTTCCTGGCAACTGGCTCATACCAGTCAACAGAGGGGCTTGTGTCTGGCCTAGCGCAGTCTACCTTCTCCAGGATTCTAGGGGAGGTTCTGACTGCTCTAGATAACCAGACACAACACACGATACATTCATTTCCCCCATACCCCCCAGGAATGGAACCGTCTTAAACAAGGCTTCTATCGACTGGGGGGTATTCCTGATGTCATGGGGGCAATTGATTGCACACATGTGCGTATTGTGGCCCCACATGAGGAGACAATCCTCTATATTAACAGGAAAGGGTTTCACTCATTGAATTGCCAGATGGTCTGCGATACCAATCTGAAATTCTTACATGTGTATGCAGGCTTCCCGGGGAGTGCACATGATTCCTACATCCTGCGCCAGACCTCCTTATTCAATATGTTTGAAAATGGAACACTTTCGGGAGGATGGCTGCTTGGTGAGTACCTTCATTCTGTCTGTATATTTCTAATAAAGGGACACTAAACACATATTTTAATCTCATGTTTCAGATAGAGAATACAATGTTAAACAGCATTACAATTCACTTCTATTATCTCATTGTATTTATTCTTTATATATCTTATTTTTAAAAAATAGAAATTCACATATATGAGCCAATCATATGAGGCTTCTATGTGCAGCCACCAATCAGCAGCTATTGAGCATATCTAATATGCTTGTCATCAAAAGTTATCTATAGAATGGAGAAAATTATCTAATCTAAGTAAATTATCAAGCTGCTAACAATTGCAGGTTCTTATTAAATGGACAGTCTAGTATAAATTGCACTTCCATTATTCAGATAGGCCTTTTAATTTTAATAAACTATCCTAATTACTTCCATTAACAAAATGTGCACATTATTTGTATACTTTATATTTTTGAGTCACCAGCTCCTACTGACCATGTGCAAGAATAAGTGTGTATGCATATGTGAATGTCTGATGGATGTCACATGGTACAGGTGGATTTTCAAAATACATAACACTTTAAATTGTAATAAAAAATAACTTTGATATTAGACTAAGTGCTATTGCATTGTCTTGTTATCTAGCATTTTTGGATAATGAAAATCTACTGTGTTGACTGGTCCTTTAAAATAGATTTTTGGTCTAGACTAATACTGGCATAAAAGTAGATTGCTTATAATGCACAAATTTAATGTTTTTATTAAATCTATCTTTTATATGAGATTCATGTTGTGTCCCTTTAAAGCACATGATGTACCTGTAGTAATCCAAACACATATGTTACATGACAGGTGACGCAGGGTACGGCTGCAGACCATGGCTATTAACCCCCTTGGTGCACCCCATTACAGAGCCACAACTCAGGTACCAGGAGGCACACATAAGAACAAGGAATGTCATTGAAAGGAGCTTTGGCCTATTAAAAACCAGGTTCAGGTGTCTGGATGTTACAGGCGGAGCACTACAGTATAACCTCAACAAAGTGTGTTCCATTGTCAATGCTTGCTGTATTCTACACAACATTGCTGTGGACACACGTTTGTTGGGGGACATTGACCCAGAGCAGCAGCAGTAGCTGGTTCCTGTACCTGAGGATGTGGACAGGGGGACACTGAGGGGGAATGAAGTGAGGGATTATGTCATCCGGGAATACTTCACCTGTAAGTTACTTATTCATAAGTACAGTAAACCGTAACATTCACATGTATTATGATGTTTGACAGTACCTCACCAACCATTGCATGTGTATATATCATGTCTTGCAGAATTTCAAACTTTGGATTTCCACTGCATGTAAGTGAAACTGCTACATCCCAACCCCCTTCCCTTAAAGGGACACTATACCCAAAAATATTCTTTCATGATTAAGGATAGAGAATATAATTTGTAAAAACCTTAAAATTTAAATCAAATACCTATTTTCATTTATTCTTTAGATATACTTTAATGAAGACATAGCAATGCACACAGTGAAACAATCGCAGGAGGCATCTATATACAGCTACTAATCAGCAGCTACCAAGCATATCTAGATATGCTTTTCAGCAAAGAATATCAATAGAATGAAGCAATATAAATAATAGAAGCAAATTATTAAGTTTTTTATAATTGTATTCTCTTTCAAAATCATGAAGGAAAATAATTTGCTTTCATGTCCCTTTAACAACCCTAATTACTGTATATTTCTCATTTGTTTCATTCATGTTTAGTTCACTATCATTAAGAATGAGGATAATGGATATTTATACCTTATGTTCACACCTTCTTTAAATACATTATTAGTTATATATACCAACGTGTAAATTTATATTGGATGTGAGAAAACTTGATGTACATCTTAGAAGTGAATATTACTATATGTACCGTTGAGACACAACCATGTGATGTTGTTTATTGAGCAGGAATATGTCAGAAACATTATAATAATACCTTTTTTGTCCATTTCAACACAGGTATTATTATATGTTTTACCAATATTACTGTACTAAAACACACCTCACATGGATGTGGATGACAATTATATGGTAAATAACAGAGGACAAGATTTTTGATGAAATAGAATAATATTTATTTTCTTTTAGGCCTCTTAGATGAGGGGCCTGGAGTGGGTCTTCTGCCTCTCCTGGGTTGTGTGGATCCAGTAGGAGTGCTGGTCACAGACGAGATGCTTGAGGCGATGTCCTGCTGGTGGGTGAAATGCTCCACCAACACACCCAACAGTTGGTTCTGTTCCCTCCATCTGTGGTCAATCTGTATTTGCATGTCCGAAATGACTCGCAGCATTTGTGATTGGTTTTGTACCATAGCTGTTACAGATGCTGCCATGTCCCTTTGCAGCTCAATGGATCGCTGTTGTAAACGCTGTTGGCTCCTATGGAACCTGCGTTGGTCCCTCTGCATTCTTTCACAGGTTGACATTAGACTCTCACACGTCAATGTTTGCCTCCTCTGTAGGGATATGTATTCCTCACCCATGGCGGAGCTCAGTGGATCCATGGGCTCTTCCCCAGCAGGGACAATAGGCACTGGTTCCATTTCTTGATCCTCAGCTGGAGGTGCAGCCACCGGAATCTCAGCTGGAGGTGCAGCCACCGGAATCTCAGCTGGAGGTGCAGCCACCGGAATCTCAGCTGGAGGTGCAGCCACCGGAATCTCAGCTGGAGGTGCAGCCACCGGAATCTGAGCTGGAGGTGCAGGCCCAGGAATATGAGCTGGAGGTGCAGGCCCAGGAATATGAGCTAGAGGTGCAGGGCGATGGATTTCAGTTGGTGGAGCTCTTCCAACTGCTGCCGATGGTACAGATGTCCGGATGGACTGATAGTCCCATTGGCTGCTGGTGTGCATCCACTCAGCCTGCTGGTATAATCCTTGAGTGGCATGATATTCTTGTGGGGGGGTAAAGACATCTACCCTTCGGGGCTGGCGTGGCTCCCCCTCCAAGCCAAAGGAATAATCCTCCGGCCAGGGCTCCTGCCAGGTATCCTCCTGTAATGCAGGCGGCATAATATTGGGATTCTCAATTGAGGCAGTCCAACCCATGTCATGCCTGGCATACTCCTGCTGGATTATCTAGACCGGTGGTTGAGGTGGAGATATACTTTGATCCGGTGTTGGGGGATTCATGGGCGTAGCCACCCTGGTGACTGGAGGTTCTGTGGAGGAGTCAAATGATGAGAGGGATTAGTACAGTCAGATATCTATCCATGTGGGCATACAATGTACATGCTAGGGCCTATCCACATTCTCATGTCAAACTCTATAACATGCATGTGCACATTGAGATTTGTGATATGATGGGTTTTTTTTTTTTTTTTTTTTAATAATATTTTTTATTGAGGTAACAAGAAATTACATCCAGAAATACAGAAAATATGTCAAAATACATATCTTAGTTGAAAGGATACATCTTTACAATTTTCTTATAGAGAATAAGTTTAGTCTAAAACTTCAAGATGGTGAAATTACAATGGTAGACGTCTTGTCTACTAGACACATATAGATATAGGCTTTAAGCATACAGAATAGCAAGATCACTATAGAGTCGTATTAGGAACCTGTGAATGGAAGATGTGGAAAACTGGGACATATAATAACGCAACCTCTTTTTATAACCTTTGATTAAATGAAATTAACAATGGGCCCCCATTTACCATGAGATTCTTATAACAGTTTGCCTATTTTAACTAAGTTGGGGTAAAATGGAGGTTTATATAACGGTTTTATTTGGGGGAAGGGAATTTCAGCGGGCCAGAGCCGCTCTAAGTGGAGGAGGTGGGGGGGGGGCGGAACCTGTTAGAATAATGGTCTGATGGAGCTTTGGGGTCTCTAGGTTTAGTGTCTTCAAGAAATTACATATAGGGGGATGAGTTAATGTACACTGTATATTACTTAGTGTGGCTGCTCAATCAAGTATATAACGAATAATGTCTATAGAAATAGAGAAGTGTGGGAAACGTGTTACTTATTGTAAATGTCTAAGCGTATGCTATCTTAACTTTATTAAGGTTATATGGAGAATTAAGGTGGGGCTAAGCAGAATAGGTACCTACATTTCCTGACATGCATGGACTGTAATAAAAGTTCCACCCCAGGTCAGAGAAGAGTAACTCAAGCTACTATATTAGTGGTTTTAGTCTATATGTTAGAAAATTAGGAGCTTAGAATCAGCTGTCAAGATATACTACCGATGCGGAATATAAATAAAAATACAAAGTTAAGTTTAGTGATCTTTCTATATGATCAAAATCAACTCACCCCCATAGGCCCTGGTCTTTAGAGTACTATCATATTTGGAGGAGTAAGTATACCAAGGTATACACACGTAAATATACATATCTATATCAACATTGAACTATAACATAAACATAACAAATTGTAAAAGTTTTTCAGAATACAGGTACAGATCTGGGTTATCTGACATCATTGTCTTCAGCAAAAGAACCTTATATAAATATAGGACAGTAAAACATAGTAGCCTAAAACGTCTAGGACTGTTAATCAATGTATAATACAGGCGTAACACAATGAATTCTGTCAACTGCAAAAGCAATACATTAAAATCCAATTATACCTAATGGTGGTTCCTCAGCAAGTATAAAGTGTTAAAAATATGACTAAACCTGTTATGAGCCAATAAACCATATGGATATAAGTGCTAATACTATCTAGAACACCATTATTATGATATTTTGTGAAGAACATGAGATTAACATATGGGCCATATAGAACATCAATATATACAAATAATAATAATGTAGAACAAACAGCATATGATATATAATGTTATGTCTTATAATATAGCCTGCTGTTACTAGTGTAGCTGTCACGGGATAAAAGCTGGGCCACTGACTAGTAATGCTAAAGTAATGAAGGACATGAACCTCTGAAGCTTTTGGTGAAACAATTAAATATATGATAAATCCCAGTAGGGAGGAATCTGTGTATGTTCCTACTACTCTATAACATATCAAAAGCTGCTGGGTTTATAATCATGATATATATATGGTGTCTTATGGTCTTAGGCAATAAATAGCATTATTGTAGTAAACACAGGTATAGTAAAGCAAGGAAAAATCATGTACCATTGTTAGCATAAGTAAGAGCCATCAATATAGCATGGGATCAAAACCTGCTAAGACCAGATGGCAAAGCAATACTACATATATTTAAGGTGCGGGGTAATGTAGGTAAAAGAAGTAGCTAGCATATTCAATAGAGATATCTATAGAAACAAGTTTCCCACCGCACATAAAATAAATTTCCAGAAAGAAACAAAAAGAAAATAAGAAAAAAATAAATAAATGCAAAGACAAATATTACAGATCATCTGCTAGAGGATACAGTGCCCTCACTAGTTATTGAGCAGACATAAGGGCTAGTTGAAAGCAAATATGTAAAGGGTGTCCACTTGGATCTCATACTGGGCAGCAGTCTCTTTGCTTTGTCAAGTGGTAAAAGTCCCGCAGACAGACAAAAGTAACATCAGACAGTTTGTACATGTCGTCATTGACTATAGTCTGTGGGTATGGGGATTAGCATAACACTCTACAAAATATATAAATTATGTTTGCAGCCATCTTGAGGAAAGAAAAATAAAATAAAAAAAAAAAAAAAAAACACACAAATCGAGCATTGTATCCTCTCATGGGTACTGCATATTCAATTAATGTATAGCATGTAAATGAATCTGAAGAAATATACAGTAACATTAAACAATACTTAAGTGATTAGCCTGTAGCTACTATAGATGAAGAGCAAGTCATTTATATGACCATCAGGGCTGCTGACTAATTAACATATCGTCACAGTGAGAGGTGTTACAGTCACTGTAAGTCCATATATATAGAAAGCCCTGTGAAGCTATAAGGCTTTGCTATATATGAGGCATAGTAGAATAAGTTTATCCAATACCCAGTCTATAAGAGGTAGTTTTAACTAAATTAAGAGATGGGGGCTCCGCATCTGAATCAAAGCAACCAAAATTGTAACATCCGTTGACAGATCTAATAAGCACAATAGACCAGGTCAGCGACTGCATCATACCAGAGAGATCAGGAACTGTTATGCTCATTTTTGGTTTAGAGCCATGCCCAGAGCCACCCTGCAAGTGACTATGAACCTGCATACTTGCTCCCCCAGCAAAAGAGGCCTCCCTCATTGCGGGGCATACATGATCACTCGCAGCAGCCTCTGTCGCATTGTATTGTGTGTACAGGATCAGCGTACACTGTGGATCTAGGTTTTCCCCTTCGTACTCATCTGCCATATAGCCAGCTCTGTTTCCTTCAGTTGAACGCTCCTGAGTGCCGTCTAGAGCCGGGGCTTCCCAGCAGACCCCAAGTGCTGTAGAACTGATCTCAGGGATAATTGAGGAAAAAGAGTACCTTATTTCTTCAGCAAGCTCCTCTGCATGTCGATCTAGCCGATCTGCAATGTCTCTGAGTAAGACCTGTAGTTCGAGCTTCATGCCGCAGCTGTTGAAGGATTATTTTTCTTAGCAAAAGCACGTACACCTATGGTATCTCCAAGACACACTTGTTGAAGGCAGCCTGTCAGTAAGCTAGGTTAGGTTTGGCTCGTTCTGTATCCTGCTGTCAGCACTTCACCGATCCATGGATTGAACACCTCTATGCAGTATTGATCACTAATTGAATGCAGACCATACTACTCGTGCAACTCTGAGAGAGAGCAAAATAAACAAAGATGGCCGCTGTAGCGTGGCTCTCGTGTCAGGCCTCTCTAATTGCTTCAGATATTAGCCTCCGCTATGTAGTCAGCAAAGATCAAAGTTCATGAAGGTTAAGCTTTGGAGTAATTAATACACCAGCTAGATAAGTTTGCGGAGCCGAGAGGTCATATAAACCATAGTAAGTAAAGCTCTGTAACTGGAGCTGCAGAGAGATGCGACCACTCGGCTCCTAAGTTCGCTCCGCCCCCGATATGATGGGTTTTAATATGCAAAGTATACATGTATGTGCTTCATACAATAGTTCTGTGTACATGTCAGTGATGGAGAAAATGTGTTCTTTAAGTGACACTATGGTTGTGATGACTATGGTGTCCATTTACTGAAAAGACTACATGTGGCTTGTGGCCTGTGTTACTCTGAGACATGTTAGTATTTCACTATTCCACCTCATATCATGATTTTCAATGTGTTAAGTAGCATTAAATGGACATGCAACCCATATTTATTCTTTCATGATTCAGCTAGCCAAGCATGGAATTTTAAACAAACTTTTAATTTACTTCCATTAGCTAATATGCTTCATTATCTTGATATTCTTAGCTGAAATGCATTTCTAGATAGGCTCATAATCTGCTGATTGGTGGCTGCACATCAATGCCTCGTGTGATTGCCTCACCCATGTGCATTGATATTTAATAAACTAAGATTATGAAAATAATGATGAAAAATAGATAATAGAAGTAAATTGGGATGTTGTTTAAAACTGTATTCTCTATCTGAATAATGAAATAAACTTATTTGTGTTTCATGTCCCTTTAATGTTAAATCTCATTGTATATTTTGTTGTTAGTAAGCAAAATACCATGCTCCTCATTGTGTACATGAATGTGTGACAATATAGGATGTTATAACTCAAATACATATAATACTGGTGTGTGGGATGTTACTCACCAGCATGCTGTGCTGATGTTGCAGCCCCTGAGTCACGAGCCCCTGGAAGTCCACGGACTGCTGTGAGGCTCAGGGACCTACGAATGAGCTCCTGCCACTCATTGTATTCCGCCTCATAGTGAGGCCCACCTCCTGTTGCCCTCTGGGACATTGCTTCCTGGCCCATCTTCTCCTTGACTCTCCTCTTACAATCATTCCACCTCTTCTTTAGGCCATCAACATTCCTCCTCTGTTGGGACACACCATTGACGGCCTCCACCACCTTCTGCCAAGCATCTTTACGCCTACGGGCAACTCCTTTGCCCTTCTCTTGTCCAAAGAGGGCATTATGGTTCTCCAGGACAGCCTGGACTAGAGCGAGGTTTTCTGCAAAACTGAAATTAGGACACCTCATACGCTCCTCGTCCTGGGCCGCCTGGCTCCCTCCCTGGGATGTCCCTGGTGTGGGTTCCTCCCTATCCTCTCCCTCCTCCCCCCCTTCTATCCCCATGTGCACCCTCTATCCCTCTTCTAAGTGTGCCTGGCCTTGGGGCAACCCCACTCCCATCCTCCCTTCTGGCTCTCCCTCTCCCCACTCCGCTCACTCCCTGACGGGGACCCTGCTGCTCCTCCTGTCCATAATCCTCTCCCTGCAACTCCCCTTCCCTCCTCCCCCCAGCCCTAGCTCTCCCTGACATCCACACACTACACACACTCACACACTCACACACACTCCCACTTCAATCACACACAATCACAACCAGACACTCAGCCTTTCAAACTGTAAAAGATAAATAAAATATGTAAGGTGTTATAAAAAAGTGTTGTGTATTTTGTATATGTGTGTATGCAAAATGTGTGCAATATGAAAAAAAGTGTAAGTAAATGTACAGGCTTAACAATCCAACAATCCGACCTAACTAACTTAATGAAATGCTCCTTTCTCACTACTCTTACCACTAATCTCTCTACTCACTGTAGTGTGCTGTAGCTCCAAGAACCAACCAAACACACTAAAGAAATGGCGGCTGCGCAGGTGTTTAAGTATGAATTTTGAATCTCGTCATTACGTGGCGCATCTCTTAGAACTGGCGTTATTTTTTACGAGTCGTAGGCTAATTTGCATAAAACTACACTTTATTGAGACTTTACGTGAACAAAATACAGGCACAAGTACTTGCGACGACTAAAAGGTGTATTTGCGCACATTTTGCCTGCTCGTCGGTTTTTCAGACTTACGCCAGTTTAGCATCTGACGGCGCTGAATATTGGATAGCTCGAGTTGCGAGCTGAAACTGCGGGCGACGCGGGTTACCTCGCTTGCGCTGCAAACTACGATCTATATCGGATCGCACCCCTGGAGTCGCACTGAATCGCCTGTGGAGTCCCAGGCTCCTGTCTCTGGGTGTTCATTAAGCTGGTCCACTATCAAGAGGCCATCTGTTTTCACTAGCACAAAATGTGTGCTTTACATTCAGTGAGTACTTTTTATACTTTATTTATTGGCTTATTTTTGAATTACACAATGATATGCCTCCTTATTGTCCTTTAGACACCTTGGGAGTTTCAGGTTCCTGTTACCGGGTGTTAAGTGAGCTGGCCCACTGTCAAGAGGCCAGTCTGCTTTCACTTTTATACCTTGTGAGTACGTTAACACACTTGCCTTTATAGATTGGTTAATTTTTGGATTACACAATGATGCACCTTCTGTTTGTCTTATGTCTTTGGAGGAAGAAAGAAGTTGCTGAAGCTGGCTGTTGTTCAATAAATCCTGTTTTGGGACTTTGAAATTGGACTGCTATTCATGTTTGTTGGACTTTTAGCACCTTTGGATTTCCCTTTCTAGTTGGAATTTGTGATGTTATTCACTTAATGAACACCACTCACTCCACAATGATGTACATCCTCTTGTGACCATTCTGCCAGCATCCCACAATGATGTACATCCCCTAGTGATAATTCTGAACAAGGAAAACCATCAAGTGATCACTTACTGACAAATGAGTTACAATTAGGTATCTCAATCTATCTTTAGTCCCTTGGCGGTCACTGTTTTCCAAGTCACCAGGAAAATACAAGCTGCAGTGTGAATATAACATTATGTGAAGTTAAAAAAAGTTACATATCTGCTCATTCTTCATTCTACTTCAGGTGTATTGTTTAAAAAGTCTCCTGAAGTAATAATTAATTTGCATAAATTTAAATATGCAAATTATAAATTCCTGTGATGCCTTGCATATAAAAACAGTTCTATTTAACAGACTCTTTTAAGTATATTTGGACAAATCTGCATATTTGGAAGCTGATTATCTTTAATATAACTTTACGGTAATTTGACGTATCATGATAGATTTTTTATTTTTTTGGGGGGGGATCCACCATATACTTAAGGGTGGGGTAAGTACCTAGCACCAACTCGTATCCGATCGGGCTGATTGCTGTCTGCCACCTCAGAGGTGGCGGACGAGTTAAGGAGCAGCGGTCTTAAGACCGCTGCTTCTTAACTTCCGCTTCAGGCAGACCTGAAGCGGAGTGGGTCGGAAGCAGCATCCGCTGCTTCATAAATCAACCCCATAGGCTCTTTTCCAGTGCAGCCATGTGCACACATAGCCCTCAATTTATGATGCTTCAATTTGCGCCATATCAGAATAGCACTGGTGTCCGTGAGTCACATGGTTGCTACTGGAATTTTTCTAAGGTCCTGACAAATCTGGTGGCCTGGGCCCCACTGCTGCCTTTTAATTCACCTGGTTTGCTTTTTTGAAATGCTACATGCTCCTCATCACTTCCTTTAGAAGCCACACTTAAATTTAGCAAAGGGCAACTGGATCCTTCCCAGGCCCTCTGGCTAAGAACTATAGGCTCCAGAATGCCCTGTGGCTAGAGGGTGTGTTTCCGGTTATCTTATTATTTGAGGCGGCGCCACCTTCATCCATCTTGGGGACATCTTCTGATCTTCATCCCAGCGGGACGGAGCAGAGCTATCCTGGAAGTGGATCCCATCCTGTGTGGAGCGTCCTCTTCATACGGTCACCACCGAACACTGAAGTTGAATGCAAGGTAGCCATTTCAAAATGGCGTACCTTGCATTCCTATTGGCTGATTTGATTCTTCAAATTCAAATCAGCCAATAGAATGAGAGTTTCTGAAATCCTATTGACTGTTCAAATCAGCCAATTGGGCACGCCAATGGTGAAATATGTTTCCACATTCGAAACGGACAAAATAAGATTATATACTCACAAACATGTGTGCAATCAATCATGCAATAAAGGCAGGATGAACCATCTGAACTGTCCAGCAGGGTCAAACTCAGGTCTCCACAGTGTCACCTTTAGCCATTGTGACTGGTCAGGTATATACTCTGGTATCTACAAATCGAGACCCCAGATCTCAGACCTGGGGACTGTCATCACTGTACTTGTGGATACCAGAGTATATACCTGACTGGTCACGACGGCTGAAAGTGACACTTTGGAGACCTAAGTGTGAGTCTGCTGGACAGTTTAGATGGTTCAGCCTGCATTTATTGCACGACTGAGTGCACACATGTTTGTAAGTATATAGTCTTATTTTGTATTTTGCCATTTCCAATGTGGAAACTTATTTTATAATTGGAGCACCCTCTTTCCTGTTTTACCTTATTAATTTTTACTGAAGTAGTTTCAAATATATCAGTGTTTTAAGTTATGCATGTGGACACAAAGGGCTAGATTACAAGTGGCATGCTATTTAGTACTCTTGCTCGCATGCAGACACTGATGGGAGTAAGCTTTTAACACAGGCGGGTTAGTGCACATATTACAAGTTGAAAGTAATATGTTTGGCTGTAAGCAAAACCTAATTCACGCTAACTTCAGGACTTCTCCCCATAGATTTTAATGGAGCACATCTCACTCAACACCACATTAGACCTACAGTACTAAAATCAAAAGTAGTTATGAATATTTTACATTCCAATGTTCTTCACATAGAAGAAAATATTATTTTTATATATATCAAGTGTGAGAGCACCACAACGCCACAATGTTTGTCAATGGTGAAAAATTCTTTTATTTAGGATACAAACAACCTTTAAAAGTGACGTTTCAGACCTACATGGTCCTTAATCATGCATGTAGGTCCGAAACGTCGCTTTTAAAGGTTGTTTGTATCCTAAATAAAAGAATTTATCACCATTGACAAACCTTGTGGTGTTGTGGTGCTGTCACACTTGATGCATGGACTGTATGACTTTGGAGGATTTGCTGATACTCCATAGTGACGGGCAAACACTGTATAAAGATACCTATGGGCATAGTGCTGGACTCTATTTGTTCATTTTATGTATATATTTATTTAAAATATATACAGTTTACATACCATGGCAGAATTTATGATTTCTTGGCCATTTTTCAGAGAATATGAATGATAACACAAAAACTTTTCTTTAACGCATGGTTAGTGTTTGTCTGAAGCCATTTATTATCAATCAACAGTGTTTACTCTTTTTAAATCATGACTACAGAAACTTTATAAAATGCACACAAGTTGACACAAAGGGGTTTGAATGGCTATTAAAGGTAACCATCCTCACCTGTGATCTGTTTTCTTGTAATTAGTGTGTGTATATAAAAGGTCAATGTGTTTCTGGACTCCTGACAGACCCTTGCATCTTTCATCCAGTGCTGCACTAACGATTCTGGATTCTGAGTCATGGGAAAAGCAAAAGAATTGTCAAAGGATCTGCAGGAAAAGGTAGTTGAACTGTATAAAACAGGAAATGGATATAAATAGATATCCAAGGAATTGAGAATGCAAATCAGCAGTGTTCAAACTCAAATAAAGAAGTGGAAAATGAGGGGTTCTGTTGAAACCAAACCACGGTCAGGTAGACCAACTAAAATTTCAGCCACAACTGCCAGGAAAATTGTTCGGGATGCAAAGACAAACCCACAAATAACTTCAGGTGAAATACAGGACATGTGGTGTGGCTGTTTCAAGATGCACAATAAGGCGGCACTTAAAGAAAGATGGGCTGCATGGTCAAGTCGCCAGAAAAAAGCCATTACTACACAAATGCCACAAAGTATCCCGCTTACAATACGCCAACCAGCACAGAGACAAGACTCAAACCTTCTGGCACAAAGTCATTTGGAGTGATGAGACTAAAATTAAGCTTTTTGGCCACAACCATAAACGCTACTGTTGGAATGGAGTCAACAAGGCCTATGATGAAAGGTACACCATTCCTACTGTGAAACACGGAGGTGGATCGCTGATGTTTTGGGGATGTGTGAGCTACAAAGGCACAGGAAATTTGGACAGAATTGATGGCAAGATGAATGCAGTATGTTATCAAACAGAACACTTAATTTTCCACTTCTTGATTAGAGTTTGAACATTGCTGATTTGCATTCTCAATTCATTGGATATCTTTTTATATCCCATTCCTGTTTTATACAGTTCAACTACCTTTTTCCCACAGATCCTTTGACCATTCTTTTTCATTCCCCATGACTCAGAATCCAGAAACATCAGTGCAGCACTGGATGAAAGATGCAAGGGTCTGTCAGGAGTTGAGAAACTCATTGACCTTTTATACACACACACTAATTACAAGCAAACAGACACATGTGAGGATGGTTACCTTTAATAGCCATTCAAACCCCTTTGTGTCAACTTTTGGGCATGTTATCAGGCCAAAATCACCAGGTTATGTAAACTTTTGATCAGGGTCATTAGGGTAGTTTTTGTTGTCATTATGATTTAAAAAGAGTAAACACAGTTGATTGATAATAAATGGCTTCAGCCAAACACTAACCATGAGTGAAAGAATTTTTTTTGTGTTATCATTCATATTCTCTGAAAAATGGCCAAGAAATCCTAAATTCTGTGAGGGTATGTAAACTGATGAGCACAACTGTATATATATAGCTACGCCTATATATCTATGCAAATATATTAAAAATGGTTAAAATCCATTCCTGGGAATTACTCTTCCTGCAACTAGGAGAAGGCAAATCTTCTCAAAACCAAGAGCTCTAATGAACCCCTCCAACCACACTGGTAAACTAGTCTTGTTTTTGAGGCAGGTGAAGAATGAAGAGGTGCATGTTATTCTTCTATGAAAGGGGTTCTCAGACTGAGTTGAGGCTTATTTCTCCCCAGAGTGCAGTGTTTAATGGAGGGTTGACACATTTTTTACCTCAGGGAAAATAGTCACAAGCCTTCCATGGGGGCCTGTCCTTTGCCTCCTCCTGTTGGGTCATTTATATTGTCCTATTCCATATGCTCTGCTGATGTGTTTGAGCACTGATTTGGTTTCCTGATGGGCTGTTTTTCCCAGTAAATGAGGGCCTATAGGTAAGTACTACTTTTTTATCATTTAATTTGGGCATTCTATTAGCCAGATAGGTTATTTAATGATATATTTCTAATATATATTTTACTGAGGTGCGATATTTGGAGGTCTGATGTGGTGTCTCCTAGTGTGTTATCCTGCATGTTGGATTAGCACTCTTTGGCCTTGTAAGAGCTGCTTTTGGAGGGGGTAGTTAATTTCCTTTTTTTGGGGGGAGGGGGCTATAACAACATGTTTTGTGTAATGTGCACATTAATACTTTTGCACTTTTATGCTTTTATGGAGACCTCTGAATCTGTCTATAAACCTACTTTAGAAACTGAGCACTCTGAACACTCTCTTACCAGTGTTAAATGTGTTTATTAAAACAAGCTGAGGTATTACCTCCAACACATTTATGTAACAAATGTTTAAATGTGTTAATGCATTCAGACCAATCAAATGCTGCTCTTGCTTTAAGGTATTTTTGCTTCTTCTGTTTCTTCCTTACAGGGACGTTCTTCAGATTTTGCTCCTGGAGTTAAGGACTTCACTCTTCAGTATCTGAAATATTGGCAACATGGCTTCTATCAAGTAAATATAGAAGGTCATTCCATAATTTACGTTCTACTAGCTCTTATCCTGCTGAGGTTAATATTTCTGGTCATGAAGCTGCTGAGCCCTCATAGGGAGAGGTTTTCTCTGATGATCAAGGGTCTTCCTCTGATCATGAATCAGAGTCATCCTCTTTTTTAAATTTTTCATATTCGTTCACTTTTAAAAGAGATTTGGCATACTTTAGAGGTTAAAGATCCTAGGGTTGCTGAAAATAAGTGTAAATCATTTGGACTTAATTGATAAATCTATGGCTAAATCTCTTGAGTTTCCTTCTGTTCCTGATGCTGTCTCTGTGATAGTTGCTATGAATTGGGCTAAGCCAGGTAATCCCTTTTATCCTTATGCAAGGTTTAAGAAAATGTATTCTTTAATGGTTTCTAATATTGAACTTTGTAATATATTGTAAATGTGTTTTTATTTTTCCCAGTTAAAGGTACATTATATACTAGTTTTTTCTTTACATAAATGTTTAGTAGATGATCCATTTATATAGCCCATACAGGTTTTTTTTTTTTTGTTTTTTTTTTAATGTATAGTTTTGCTTATTTTTAAATAACATTGTGCTGATTTTTAGACTTCTAACCAAGCCCCAATGTTTTAGGAGTATACGGATGTATACCTACTCCAGCTTTCTCCTGTTTGTGTAAAGGGTGTTTGCATATGCAGAGGAAGGGGGGAAGGGGGAGTATCTGCTTTCACTGGGTGTTCCAGTCAACCTAATCAAAAGTGCTAAACTGGGAGCTTCTACGTAAGTTTTTAAAAGGTTTTAAATTGGATTTTTAGATCATCATCTGTGCATATTATTCTTAATAGTAGTAGAAAATTTGTGTATACTGTCCCTCTAACATTGACCCAATGTAGGCTTCTCACCCCACTCATTATGAGTAAGAATTGGAAAGATTCATTAAAAATAATATTTCCTAAGGCATTCCTCTGAATGCACTGAATACAAAAGAGTAACTTTGTCTCTGAATCTCTGAATGGAGAACAGAGAGATCCCATTCTAACACAATGGACACTGTAGAGACAGAGGACCACAACACTGTAATTCTGTTTTATTAGCTGTCTATTTAAGTACACTTGTTTGCATGTTTATTAAAATCCTTGAATCAGAGATGCGCTATTCTTTTTTGTTTTTATAATTAAAATAATAAATGTTGGCTGAGCCAGCTGAGGACAATCATGGCCGCTTGTTAGAGAAGCTCTGGAGCTCCTAAGTCCTAATTCCTAAAGTCCAGTGGCAGGTTAAACAGGGGCAGTAAGCTGCTAAAATGCAGTAGACAGGCAGTAAAAATAGCAGCTCCAGCAGAATTAACGGCGCTACAACAGACTAGGGGTAATGGAGGTTGCGGCCTAGGAGGAAAACATCATGCAGGCCATTAGTGGTGCGTATAATGAACAGGCAGTGGCAGCATTGGAGCACAAAGCGGAGAAGACACCAGACCTGATATCAATGCTCAACGGAGCTACTCTGGGGACTTAAAGACCGCAAGTATACTTAGTGCAAACACTACACACCCAAACTCAGACGAGGGTAGCCCAGATACCTCTCACTGCCCACAGTGTAAAGTATAAGTCGCTATCACTTTATTGTCAGCCCCAATGTAAAAGCACCGAACTATAGTGTACCCAGCGGCTCAGAGCCACACTGTATACACACAGCTACAGTGATACATTATACATCTCCTATAGGGCCCCATGGGACTGGACCTGGCCCCCATTAAACATAGGCCCTGGATGAAGCCAGCTGATAAGATCCAGACCCAGCAAGGGATACGTTAGAAGGACTTTCAAGTAATCCTGAGCTGACTGGGCCTACACCCTGCACTCTGCCAAAGCCTTTATATCGGATGCTACCACAGCTTTTACCAATAAGCAACCCCCTGTTAACAGTCTGCAAGAGAGGCGGGTGGGATCATTGTCCCTGCACACCCTTAGCATGGCATCACGCAACAAGCATAAAGGGGACAAGATCACTAAACCAGCCACATTGACTGCAAACAAGCTAAATGCATTTTTTAAACCTTGTGAGGGGCCAAACTCCATTATCATGGACACAACCTTAACTAATAATACAGACAGGGCAGAGGGCCGCTCACATGACAGAGAATATCAGACTATACCGCTCACTAAAGCAGATCTTAGCATGTTGCCCCACGAAAGATGACCTCTCCTACTTCATAACCCAAGTGAATCAGGCCATCAAAGATGGCTTGGCTGAGGTGAAACATGAAGTCAACGCCCTGGGACAAAGAGTGATGCAGCTGCAGGAACAAGTAGAAGAGACATCCAAAACCTCAGACAACATGGCGATAGCTATAGAACAAAAGAATGCTGCAATACTACAATAACAGACACAAGTAGAAGACCTTGACAATCGAGGTAGACGCCAAAAACCTTCGCATCAGGGGAGTATCGGAGCAAATACATCCAGCACATATATCTTCATACCTGCAAAACCTGTTTAAATACCTGCTAGACCTGATAGCAAACGAAGCCATACCAATAGACAGAGCACGTAGAGCCCTGAGAGCTCGACCTACTAAAACAGCACCACCAAGAGACATTGTCCTATGCTGCCATAAATTTGTAGACAAAGAAAAGATACTACAAGCAGCATGGAAAAAGTCACCTATCACCTTTGGAGAGGAGTCAGAGGACTCTATTCAAGTGTATGCTGATCTTAGCACCCTAACCTTAGCGAAATGCAAAGAGGCACGCTATTTGAATCCGGAGACACGCTTCACTGGCTGCTATGCCAGTTTTACAGCACATATGTTCTTGTTCAATTATTTTGCTTAAAACTATGGATGTTTTGCCTATGTGTTTAAAAAGTGATAGTGCTATGTCAATACATTTGCATATGTGGCCACTTCGGCCACCCACTACCCACTCCCCTTTGCCCTTCCCCCTGGGCGACCCGCCCCCAAGACTGAGCTGGCTGTCTTTTTCATTTTAAGCCAGTTTCTCATTCCCCCCTCCCCTCTCAGTGGCAGTTATGACTACTGGTATAACACAAAGAAATAGTGGTGCTTACCAGTCCTGGGGGTCCGTATGTCTGTGTGTTATGAGCTGCGTCACTTCAGCATGTCTCCGGTGTGAGCTCTGTGAGCTCAATCAGCTGTCCGCTATATCCGGAAAAAGGGAGCCCAGCCAATGCACCTCTGTCCAGGGCACAAATTCTTAGAGCAAAATACACACAAACAGGCTTACAGGCTTCACAGACCTTTTCCTTCCATAAAGTAAAGTAATTCAGGGGGTCACGTAGAGAGATAAAAAGGATGTTTATTAGTAGAGACACTTAAAAACAAAATGAGCCTGAGCTCAAAATACGGACATGAAGGGGTCACAGAACGGCAACAGCAGACATGTTTCGTGTGGTTTTACCACACTTGATCACTGCTGAGTATTTGCCGCCACTGTTACCTCTATTTAAAGAAAAATTATAATCACTTTAAAACCAACAATTAACCCCTTCATTACCTATTAGAAATGTGCAACTTTTTAATGCAGTGCAATGCAGATTATATTTTGGTAATGTGTTGTAGACTTTACTGTCAGTATGTCATAATTTGATTGTGCTTTTTAAATTTACAGATATTTTATCATCCATTCTAATAAATATGAGAATATGTGAAGCCGTAAGCCTGTTTGTGTCTATTATGACTACTGGTACTTTTTTTTTATTTTTAGGACAATACCAGGTTATTCAACCCAAACACACATTAGCCAAGTTGAACATTATGTAATTACCCAGAAAATTGTGCTGTTTATTTTAAATTTTTATGTTAATTTAACTTTTTTGTTTGTCAACTCCGCTTTAACAAAGAGGGAATTGCTGCACCATTTTACCTCCTTTCCTTTTATCTATCCCTGTGCATTTCTCCGAACTTCCTCTGGTAGACAAATACAGCTCTTCTATGACCAGCAGTCACGGGTAAGATCCTTCCATCACACTCCACAGGTACACCCCCACAACAACACATGAAATACGACACTATTGGTAATATCACAAAACGTGAAAGGGCTCAACTCACCCATGAAACATTCTCTGGATCTCAGATGCTTTGCCAGACACAAAGACTTAATAATTTTCATTCAAGAGACCCACTTTTTAGGGGCCACTGAGCCCAAACTTTCATCCAAATCCCACCCCATAGGATTTTTCAACTCTCTCACGACCAAAAGAAAAATGGGGTTGGAATTTTGCTACATAAAAATATTCACTTTAAGTTGCTGAACAAAGTGACTGATGGAGACGGTAGAATACTCATCCTAATAGGCACCCAATTTAATAGCCTAGTGACATTGGTGAACGTGTACGCCCCTAACAGTAATAAACACAATTGTTTTAACCAGCTCTGTAATTTAATAGCAGACAATAAAATAGCTACAGACCTATATCAAACTGATGTTAAGATCCTGGGCAAGATATTGGCCATCCGAATTAACGGAATCCTGCACTCACTACATACAGACCAAGTGGGCTTTGTCCCTGGGAGGGAGGCAAGGGACAACATAATCAGAGCAATTACCCTGTCATCCTATGCCAAACATAAAGGGATCCCATTCATCATCATAGCGACAGATGGCGAAAAGGCATTTGACCGTATTAACTGGGAATTCCTGAAAGAAACATTAATATCCCAAGGATTCGGCCCCAAAATGTTGACCCATATATTTAGTTTATACACACACCACACAGCAAAAGTTAAAGCAAATGGAATGCTGTCGGACCCTTTTAGCATCCACAACTGTACTAGGCAGGGCTGCCCCCTTTTGCCTATATTGTTTATCCATACCATGGAAGTCTTGGCAGCACATGTCAGACAGGACAAAGAAATAGAGGGAATACCCATTGGACCACATCATTTTAGGATAGCTATGTATGCATATGACATCTTGTTCACAATTGCAAACCCCCTTTCCTCCACCCTGAAAGTACTGGAGCAAAAGTCAGAAATATTAAACATTTCTTTCCCACTAGCCTCCTTTCAATCCATAAAAGATATTTGCCCTTTAAATATTCAAGAGAAATCTCTGAAATACCAAGGTATTCAACTTTCCCCTAACATCTCACAACATTTCGATGAGAATTACTTGACACTTTTGCGTAAAATACAAATAGATTGGGAAAGAACCCAATGCATTAAAATGACTGCCCTGCCCAGGATCCTGCATCCTGCATCTATTTCAGACTCTCCCTATCCCCGTACCTAAATGGTTAATAGCGCAACTACAAAAACATATCAACTTTTTCATTTGGGGGAAAATTAAGCCCAGGGTGCGTAAAGATAGTCTATACAGATCATACCAAAATGGGGGATTAGGTTTGCCATGCATTGCAGATTATCTGGATGCAATAACATTACAGAGGGTGATGGATTGGCATAGATCCAAAGACACAAAGGCTTGGGTGGCAATAGACTCACACATACTTAGGGCCCCAGAAGTAGGTGCTCTCTGTTAGGTCTCTAAGGACCTTAGACCATCCCAATTCACATAATTGGTGATGCACCGCAGTGTGTTTGAGTCCTGGGACTCGATCATACTGAGAAGGAAGCATATATCGAGTGCACGCTCCCCAATGTTCCCAATCCCCAGAAATGCTGAACTGATAGGAGGTTTAGACAAGGGCTGAAGGAGATTGAGAGAATGGGATTTCACCACACCACTAAGAGTTCTCTATACAAGGGAACTTGAAGAAGAGAGAGTAGTTGACAGATATAGTGGGGGTAGTTACTCCAGTTGGCTAAAATATTCCCAGTTAGTTCATTTAATTCACACTTCCCCTTTTAGACAAGATTACATGAGAGAGCCCACTCCATTTGAGAGCTACTGCTCTACTCAGGGAAAGACGAGGCACTCACAGTCAATAGCTATGAAAAAGATACAAAATGCACATACAGCCAACCCCCTTCCTACACGCTCAATTGGCAGACTGAATTAGGAATCAAAATAACAAAGGAGGAATGGCTGAAAATATTCTCACAAAGAGAGCGTTGACATCCCCCCAATCGTTGGAGCTTAACTTCAAAGTGTTGATGCGATGGTACCTTACCCCCATTAGGTTGCAATCTATATATCCTGAAACATCAGAAAGGTGTTGGCAAGGTTGTGCCGCCAGGGGAAATTATCTCCACATGTGGTGGAGCTGCCCCAAAGTTCAACCTTTATGGAAGGCAGTGGAACAGTATGTTCGATCACTTTTGTCCAGCGACTTCCCCCTAACACCTAGAATAGCATTTCTGAATGACTTGCCAAAGCTTCCCTGTAAACTTAGATGTACTTTGCTGCAGATAGGTCTGACGGGAGCCAAAGCATTGATAGCATCGCACTGGAAAACACCACATACTACACCAACTGTCACTAATTGGACGAACAAGGTAACAGACTTTCTAACACTTGAGGAATATGGTTACACTAAAAGGAAAAAACTAAACTTCTTGGTTGACATGAGATTCCTATGGGAGGACAGCTTGTTGAGCAGGGGCTCGGGAGCTATGAAGGACAACTCTAGAACTACCGACTGACAACATGCATCTTGACAGCACTCGTTTTTCCCTTCTTTCACCTTTCACCTTCTTAAAGCAGCATGTCCTGGGTCGTCCTTGCCGCCTCAGCCCATATATTTACTATGTACCCTGGGGGGGAGGACAATCTAATTTGAGGTAGTTGGAGTAGAGTGACTGCATGGATATTTAGGGGGAATGTTGAATTCCAGATAAGGAGTGTTAGGAATCACATTTATCAACGAGGGATGAGAGAGGTGAAGTTGCATAGAATATTTTAACAACATCCCCATAATACAGACACAGATCTGAATTCAAGCGGCTGACAGTTAGTTTTAGTCTAGTTTAGTTTATTTTAGTTTAGCTTAATTGAGTATAAAATGACCAGGATGCAACTCAAAGTCAATCTGAAATTGAAATGGATGTGTCCGTACAGTTTCATCCTTGTGATTATTGTCATTCAGTTTGAACAATAGAAAGTGCAGCTATGTTAAATGCCAGGTCAAGATTTGTATATCAATGCCCGATTAACAACTTGTAATCATGATCACGTTACTATATTATGGAAAATTGCATTGTATGATTTGAAAATCAATATAAACAGTTTTTAAAAAAAAAAAAAAAAGTAAAACAAAAAAAGTAATAAATGTTGGCTTGATGAAGGCATTGCGAATAAATGACTAGTGGCTGTTGTATTTTCAAAACATATTTTCTTCAACACAATTTAACACTGCAAACAAAACACAAAAATATAAAAAAAAAAAGGAAAATAGACAATTAAAGTTTGTTTGTCTTGGACTTTAAACAATGTGTCATATTATTTTTCCTATTAATTATATATGTTCTATAGAAATATCCTAAAGATAGAGCAAAGGAATGTAAAAAGAGATGTTTGCAAATCCTTAGTTATATTACAGATTGCAGAAAACCTGATTTTGACTTTTATTTATCAAACCCCCTGGGAAGTTGTCTGGCCTTAATAAATAAGTATACATGTTCGTGGATGGGATTTTTGATGTACAAGAAAAGTAGACTTTTTTTTAAAAGGATTAGAGCTTGGCTCATACATAATAAAGTTTCTACTTAAAGGGACATGACATTAGAAAATCCACAATTTTCTAAAGGTAAATTATATGAAAAGGGGATAAAATAAATAATGAAAGTAAATTACAAAGTTGCTTTTCTACACACTATCCTATTCTATAAAAGTCCAAGTGTGTTTGTCTGAAGCTAAGGGTAGGGGTTACCAAAGCGCCAAACAAAAGGCTGGGTCTGAGCCAATATTAGTTAAAATCACAATTAGCATAAAAGGTGCATTTATTCATACAGATTCACAGATAAAAAACAGATAAAAAACAACTAACAAACAATTAAAAATATATAAAACAGCACAAAAAGACAGATTAAAAATACTAGCCTTGATCAGTGGCTAGTAAAAACACAAAAAATGCCCGGTTTCCCAGTACACAATATTCCAAATAATGTTTGGAAACCATATAACCACTTAGATAGTGGACTAGTAGAGGTGGGACATGTTAGTGTCCTAAGATACGTCTATAGTGTGTAGCAGGCTATTGCTACAAAATTAAGTAAGATCAGATTATCTTGCTAATTACCGCAGCGTGTGTGACATACAATAAATGTCGTTTGAGATGGTGACCTGTGTGGGCAAATGCTTGAGGTTGAACAACCTATCTGTGCAAATCCTAAGAGGTGATTTGGGTGCAAGTGAATTGAATCTGCTAGTTACAGCAGCGTATGAGATTTGCAATGTGTGTTGTGTGAGATATATCCTCACAGTTTATCTAACTTGTGTGTAGGTTGATCTACACTTAGTGTTGATTCAATTTGTGGGTGAATTTTGTCCAAGATAGTGATGATGGATGATGTTCGTGAGTGTTAAAACTAGTGCGTGATAAATATAAACTATAAATGCAAATAATAATAATAACACACTGGATTGTTAAACATCAGAACAAATTCAAAATATCCAAGTGACTAATGTGAGCAACGTTAAAAAACTTTAACGTGATGGCGTGAAATATCAAAGTAAAAAGACAAAAAACAAATGAGCACTGTGAACACTGTGAAACACCTTGATAGTGTTCAAAAGTAAAAGCAATTCAAAAGGTCTAGCACAGACCGAAACGCGTCGACTGGTGAGTTCTATTTCAATTGTTATATGATTAAGAAAACTATCTGCACTATTGTATTTTTACTTTTTTAGGTATCGCCGAAACTAGAGAAACTAGAGAAGACTAGGACTTCCGGTTTCTAACCCCACTCCGGCTTCGGCTGCAGGATCATTACAGGAACGCTAATACTAGCAGAGGGTTTTAGAAATCACTTATCTGTCTGTTGGATTGACTGTTCACTCAATTGTTTCTTTTTTCACAGTGGCCACTGTTTTTTTGAATCATCTGGTTTGCTTTAAATTTAGGGACCATGACTTTTTGAATTGCTTTTGCTTTTGAACACTATCAAGGTGTTTCACAGTGTTCACAGTGCTCATTTGTTTTTTGTCTTTTTACTTTGATCAACCTACACACAAGTTAGATAAACTGTGAGGATATATCTCACACAACACACATTGCAAATCTCATACGCTGCTGTAACTAGCAGATTCAATTCACTTGCACCCAATCACCTCTTAGGATTTGCACAGATAGGTTGTTCAACCTCAAGCATTTGCCCACACAGGTCACCATCTCAAACGACATTTATTGTATGTCACACACGCTGCGGTAATTAGCAAGATAATCTGATCTTACTTAATTTTGTAGCAATAGCCTGCTACACACTATAGACGTATCTTAGGACACTAACATGTCCCACCTCTACTAGTCCACTATCTAAGTGGTTATATGGTTTCCAAACATTATTTGGAATATTGTGTACTGGGAAACCGGGCATTTTTAGTGTTTTTACTAGCCACTGATCAAGGCTAGTATTTTTAATCGGTCTTTTTGTGCTGTTTTATATATTTTTAATTGTTTGTTAGTTGTTTTTTACCTGTTTTTTATCTGTGAATCTGTATGAATAAATGCACCTTTTATGCTAATTGTGATTTTAACTAATATTGGCTCAGACCCAGCCTTTTGTTTGGCGCTTTGGTAACCCCTACCCTTATCCAAATTGTATATTGACTACTAGGAGTCAAATTTCCAAAGCTAGGGTCTTATTTAGGCAGGCGCTCAGTGTACCCCATTGCATACTGTTTGTCCGAAGCTGTCATGCGCAGTAGAGACAGCACGAGGACAAACACACCTGGCCTTTGAGTCCCTAGCTAGCTGATGATCTGCGGCAGAAGTGGGCATGACCGGGCATGAGTGGGGGTGTGGCCAGTGTGAAGGAGCGTGGATGGGTGGGAATGGCCATAAAGGGGCGTGGTCGGGCGCAGGCGCGCAATAGATGGAAGATGGGAGAGAGAGAGGGGTAGAGAGGAGAGGGGGGAGAGAGGGGGAGAGGAATAGAGAGGGGGAGAGAGATAGAGAGGGGGAGAGAGAGGGGGAGAGAGACAGCAAAAGAGAGGGGGGAAGGAGACAGCAAAAGACAGGGGGGAGAGAGACAGCAAAAGAGAGGGGGGAGAGAGACAGCAAATGAGAGAAGGGGAGAGAGACAGCAAAAGAGAGGGAGGAGAGAGACAGCAAAAGAGAGGGGGGAGAGAGACAGCAAAAGAGAGAGGGGGAGAGAGACAGCAAAAGAGAGGGGGGAGAGAGAAAGCAAAAGAGAGAAGGGGAGAGAGACAGCAAAAGAGAGGGGGAGAGAGAGACAGAAAAAGAGAGAGGGGGAGAGAGACAGAAAAAGAGAGAGGGGGAGAGAGACAGCAAAAGAGAGAGGGGGAGAGAGACAGCAAAATAAAGGGGGGGAGAGAGACAGCAAAAGAGAGAGGGGGAGCGAGACAGCAAAAGAGAGGGGGAGAGAGACAGCAAAAGAGAGAAGGGGAGAGAGACAGCAAAAGAGAGGGGGAGAGAGACAGCAAAAGAGAGAGGGGGAGAGAGACAGCAAAAGAGAGGGGGGAGAGAGACAGCAAAAGAGAGAAGGGGAGAGAGACAGCAAAAGAGAGGGGGAGAGAGAGACAGAAAAAGAGAGAGGGGGAGAGAGACAGAAAAAGAGAGAGGGGGAGAGAGACAGCAAAAAGAGGGGGGGAGAGAGACAGCAAAAAGAGGGGGGGAGAGAGACAGCAAAAGAGAGGGGGAGAGAGACAGCAAAAGAGAGAAGGGGAGAGAGACAGCAAAAGAGAGGGGGGAGAGAGAGAGTAAAAGAGAGGGGGAGAGAGACAGCAAAAGAGAGAGGGGAGAGAGACAGAAAAAGAGAGAGGGGGAGAGAGACAGCAAAAGAGAGGGGGAGAAAGACAGCAAAAGAGAGGGGGGAGAGAGACAGCAAAAGAGAGGGGGGAGAGAGACAGCAAAAGAGAGAGGGGGAGAGAGACAGCAAAAGAAAGGGAGAGAGAGACAGCAAAAGAGAGGGGGAGAGAGACAGTAAAAGAAAGAGGGGGAGATAGACAGCAAAAGAGAGGGGGAGAGAGAGCACAAAAGAAAGGGGGGAGAGCGCAAAAGAGAGGGGGGAGAGAGAGAGTGCAAAAGAGAGAGGGGGAGAGAGCACAAAAGAGAGGGGGAGAGAGCACAAAAGAGAGGGTGGAGAGAGAGAGCAAAAGAGGGGGAGAGAGAGAGCACATAAGAGAGAGGGGAGAGAGAGAGGAGGGGAGAGAGAGAGGAGAGAGAGAGAGGAGGGGGGAAGAGAGAAAGGAGGGGGAGAGAGAGAGTGAGGCGGCGGGGGGAGAGAGAGAGAGAGAGGGGGGGGAGAGAGAGAGGGGAGGGAGAGGATGGGGGAGAGGGGAGGGAGAGAGAGAGCGCAAAAGAAAGGGGGAGAGAGAGAGCACAAAAGAGAGGGGGAGAGAGAGAGAGCACAAAAGAGAGGGGGAGAGAGAGAAAGCTCAAAAGAGAGGGGGAGAGACAGAGCAAAAGAGAGGGGGGAGAGAGAGAGAGCAAAAGAGAGGGGGAGAGAGAGAGCGCAAGGGGTGGGACCGCTGTACTGCAAAAAATGGCCCGTGTGAACGGGCTTTAGGACTAGTACATTTTATATTTAAATCTAAAGCTGTTTACTTCCCTTTCTCTCTATTTGCAAAAACATGTTTAAAGTTTCAGGATATATCCTCCTGGATAGTTGAATGTGCTGCAACAATAAAATAAATAACTAAAACTCTGAAGTATACCCAATCACAATAAAAAAATAGATATGTTAGTATACTTTGAAATCTCAAATTTCCACCAAAATAGTGCATATGTGGTCCAACCACAGGGTATAGTTGTAGTTCTGTTAAAAGTCACTCAATGCAACCACAGGCATCACTAATGAAGTGCTGTGTCAGCAGTAACTTTGAAAACCAACCGTACATTTTGATCTACTGAGTTGTGACAGCAGAGTTCAATTTTTCATTTTTATATTTATAAATATGTTGTGGTCATAATATTAACAGAATAGAGCAAATATATAAAGTACCAAAGGGCTATAGATATGAAACATAAAAAACAGATAACTTAAATCAGAGACCATATAAAATTGAGAACATATTAGATTGAGTAACAGGTACATCCTGATGCACTGGTAGACTGAGAAACTTAGAATACCAAGAAAACCGGTAGATAATGTAGCCATGAATATGGCCCTCATTTAACAAACTGCAAGCAGACAAGATTCACTCCTGTAAACCTGTCCAGCCGGCATGGTGGCGAGCTGGCAGAAATACGCTGCCCCCATTTAACATTGCACAACCAGTTGCTTGTATAAAGCCACCCCCTGCTTGAGTAGGGCAAATCACACTCGAAAAGGGCTGTCAATCAATCCAGTCAAGCTACTATGCGATGATTGTAAACCGCCATTTCAAAGCTGGCACATAGGTTAGGAAGCCGCAGTCCATTATTTCTTAACTGTCGACTTCTGGTAATCAAGGGTTAAATAACTGCTGCATCTACCGTACTATGGGCTAGATTATAAGTGGATCACAAAATATTTATTCTGCAAAAGCGATATTTGCGCACATCTTAGTAATACCAGCGCATGCAAATGTGCAGTGTGACAAATTAGTTGCAATATGAACCTCACCTTGTGTTTGCATTGCACAGAAGCATTGAGCTCTAGAGAATGTACTTCCTTAGGCTCCAATGGGAGCCTCGTTCTCATGCCGTCAGACATGGCATGAGAACCTAGCGCAGCAAAGGGGGTTAGTTGTGCGGCATTGGGCAGCAAATTTAAATATATATGTACTAGGCAATAAGCCTGCCCAGAGGGCAGTCTATGTTTAAAAACTACAACCCCCAAAGCTAAAGTTCCAAAAAAAAAAATTACAGAAAAAAATAAACAAAGGTATCCTATCCAATATAAAAAAACTAAACCTAAATGAATACCTCTATAAAATAGAAAATACCCCCCAAAATAAAAACACCCCCCAATCTAATACTAAACTACCAATAGCCATTAAAAGGCCCTTTTGTAGGGCATTGCCCTAAGTTAAATAGCTATTTTACCTCTAAAAAATACTAAATCCCCCCTAACAGTACCCCCCCAATAAAAAAAAATAACACTAAAAAAACTAAACTACCCATTGCCCCTAAAGGGGCATTTGTATGGGCATTGCCCTTAAAAGGGCATTCAGCTATTTTACTGCCCTTAAAAAGGCAATCAGCTCTTTTCAATTGCCCAAATCCCTAATCTTAAAAATAAACAAAAAACTAACACTAAGCCCCAAATAGGTTCCTGAAGTCCGACTG